>NC_139561.1:50487633-50787633 GCF_965112155.1 Podarcis liolepis | reverse complement strand
ATTGTACTACCAACCTTACTATATACTTGTGAAACATGGACATATAAACACCATCTCCAACTCCTCAAAAGATTCCATCAATGGGGTCTCCGAAAAATTTTGCACATCACTTGGGAAGACAGGCGAACTAATATCAGAGTACTGGAAAAAGCAAAGATCACCAGTATTGAAGCAATGATTCTTCAACATCAACTTCGTTGGACTGGTCATGTTGTGCGGAAGCCTGATGATCGTCTTCCAAAGCAACTACTCTATTCCAAACTTAAAAATGGAAAGCGTAATGCTGGTGGTCAACAAAAGAGGTTTAAAGACTGTCTCAAGGCAAATCTTTAAAAAGTAGTATAAACACTGACAACTGGGAAACACTGGCCTGCCAGCGCTCCAGTTGGAGAACAGCCTTTTCCAAAGGTGTCATGGGCTTTGAAGACACTCAAACTCAGGACGCAAGGGAGAAACGTGCTAAGAGGAAGGCACGCTTGGCAAATCCACACCATGACCAACTCCCACCCAGAAACCAATGTTCCCACTGTGGAGGGACGTATGGATCCAGAATTGGCCTCAGTCACTTACGAACTCATTGTTAAAACTGTGTTTATGGAAGACAATCTTACTCGGCTACAAGTGATCACCAAAGAAGATAAATGAATTAATAGCCAACCAAATACTCTATTCCCAAAAGTTCTTCAAAACTTTTCATTTCTTTTTTCTTTTTTTGCAGCTTGGTCTGAACATCTTGTAGGAGATAGTTTACCTGGATTAGCTTTTGTTAAATGTTATTTACTGAAATGATTCCACAAACTGGCTTCGGTTGCCATAAAACAATTCAAAGCCTATCTGCCTTTGCTTTAGAGCCAACAGAGCACTGACTTTTGAAATGTCCCCAGCTTTTCATGCAATCTCTTTGCATAGGATTCCACCCCTACCCAAACACACAATCAAGATCAAACCAACAATGAAACTGGCAGCGGAGGGAGGATGCATTCAAGACTAACACCTAAGACAAGGACATACTGTTCATCCTGGCTACAGCTTTCCCACAGATACTCAACAGTGAGAAAAATAAAGTTGGACTGCAGGATCTGGTCTGTAGTTAAATGCAGTACAACATAATTTTAATTTATACCATGGCTCTTTCTATGAGGTTTTTATTTTTATTTTTACCAAGGCGTTTAATAAGGAAGCTTGGACTAGAGATAATTCTGCTCAGAGAGCTGAACTGTGCAAAGAAAGATAGAGAAAGAGAACAAAATCCCACATTAGTACCCAGGATAAACAGGCAACTCCTCCTTATTTGGCATGATTAATCAGAAATCAGCACCAGTCCCAGCCACAGCAAGACAATCCTTACAATTCTCTTTTCTCACAAAACCAAAGCTGCTCAGTGAAGTGTTCAGGTACTCGGTTACATTCAACACAAGCTAATTCACTTATCCTCAACAAGTGGGTTATTGATTTTTTTGCCTGTTTTCTGAGCAGCCTGGGGGCTCTCAGAGCTACAACAATAGCATCCTGCCTTTTATAAAAAGGGGAAAGGAATGCAGTGGAAAAATGTCCCTTTGCTCATCAGTAATTAGGATGACTTCATGTTTGCTTAGTTCTGTCAGTATATTCAGCAAGGACATGGTTCATGAAGCTTCAGAACACCACTTCACCTTCCCTGAAGAACTTGACACTGGAAACTCAACTCCGCTACATTCTTCAACTGAGAACACAGATTATTGCACCATATCAAGATGAAAACTTCCACAGTTCTTATGAGTCATTTGTTGGCTATAGTCTTCTCCCTGCTTAAAATATTAACCTTTTTAAAACAGATTTAAAGGCCACCAAAATATCCTCTACCATCCAAATCCTATACAACATATTAAACAAAAACATATGATTAATCACTGAGAAACAGCAACTACAGACTCTGTAAATTAATTAAGAGTCAAAATTTATAGCAGTGACTAGCGTGCCAGTTTCAGACCGTGTAGGCACAAGTTAAAACTGCCATTCAGCCATGGAGTTAACGGTGACAATGTAGAGGTCAGATGCATTAATGGCAATTTTATCTGGCCTCGTAGACAGATGGCACTCAAGAAATGTCACCACAACTTCCATAATTTTAAAGCCTAGACCAATATACATAGTGGGTTTACTTTACCGATAGAAATGGATCTAGAAAATCAGTTTCTTCCCAAAGCACCTGGATCTGGTCTGCGACCACTCACTCCAGAACCTTGCTCAGTAAAGGGAAATTAGCAACTGGTTGGTAGTTAGTTAGGTTTTCCAAATCCAGGGAAGGTTTCTTAAGGAGTGGTTTTACCACTTCCTCCTTCAAACAGGCAGAGACTACCCCCTCTTGTAAAGAGGCATTGATCACCTCTCTGGTCCAGTAAACTGTAAGTTGCACAGTAAACTGCTTAGAGGTTTTCTTACGATCAAGTCATATATAAATTTCATGAAATAAAATTAATCAAAACTAACAAATTATTCATAACTTTTAAAGGGAGATGGCTTCACAGTATGGGTGCCACTGCAGAGAAGGCCCTATGAACTACAATGATCTACAATCCATCCCAGACAATGGCACTTTTCCCTTTGCAGGTCTCAGGTATAGGACCATTCTTAAAGGTAAAGGTAAAGGTACCCCTGCCCGTACGGGCCAGTCGTGACCGACTCTGGGGTTGTGCACCCATCTCACATAAGAGGCTGGGGGCCAGCGCTGTCCGGAGACACTTCCGGGTCATGTGGCCAGCATGATGAAGCTGCTCTGGTGAGCCAGCACCAGTGCAGCACACGGAAACGCCGTTTACCTTCCCGCTATAAAGCGGTACCTATTTATCTACTTGCACTTAAGGGCCATTCTTGCTTGCAGACTAACTTAAAAATGCTCTTTACCAGCAACAACAGGCCACATAACTGAGACACAACTAGATACCAACTCTGACCTCATATCTAATAAAGTCAGCTGCAACAGCAGAGGGTTTACCTGCTCATCTTCCATTGTGACATACATCATCATCTATCAGCAGTGAATGCCCTTCTGTGTCCCACTAATGACAAACTGGTCAGCCTCCATGGAAAAGAATAAATGAACACAAGTCAGACATCTGAAAGGACAGTCTTCAAAAGAGGAAATTTTAGCCTTACAGAAAGCCACTAGCCTTCAAGTAGCCATTCTGAACCAATGAAACATCAAAGGGAAACTCCAGCATAAAATCAGTTTATCAGGAAATTCATTTCTATCACCTGTGGTCTGAATTGAGATTATGGGTTTTAATTCTATTTCATGTGTGAAAGCTTACCTATGCCAGCGAGTTTCAGTGTTATCACCAACAGCACATTGTGAATTGCACCAATGGAACCATGTAAATGTATTTATTTGTCACCATCTGTCCTTTCTAAATATCACTTCCTTCTGACCTCACTCCTCCCTATGCCTTCCTCCAGAACTGTGTATACAGTATGTCTTCCAGTATAGGATCTGATGAAATGAACTCTTACACCACAAAGTCTTATGCCACAATAAATTAATCTTGAAGATACCACTTGACTACTTGTTGGTTTTGCTGTAACAGACTAAGACAACCAGCAGGGTAACTGTGAGAATAAAGCTAGTGGCAGGAAACAATACACTTCCCTAAACTCCTTATGAGAGTGGGATAAAAATATAATAATAATTTATTAATAATTCTCACTTTTCTATCCTCATTGCTATGTACTTAGGATCTATTCTCTAACATTTTACACTGGGCTTGTGGCTGGTCACTCAAAGCTGTGGGTTTGATTTTTATGATGGAAACTCTTGAATGTTTGTGACTCAGACCCAAGTATAAGCTTTTGGGTCAAGGAATCCATATCACTTCTGCATTCTGCACAATGCCTAGCAAGTGATAGGATGGATAATAGATTAAACCACTTTATATAAAGCCTAGGTTACATGAACTAAGCTTATTATTACATGACTTTATTCATAGCCATCAATGGATTTTATTAAACTTAATAAAAGAAGAAATGCACTCAGAAGAAATGCACTGCAAATACGTAAGGTCTTTGGGTCTACTTTGAGCAGATCTTGTGTTGAATGTTCCTATGCACTAGGTATTTTTGCCCCATGGACCACAAGCAACAGTAGGTGGAAAGTGGGCATCACATGCCACTGGGTATGGCTAGAGCCAATGGTGGGTAGGGTCTGGGCTCACATACACACATACTCTTGAGGACGAGGAGATAAACCTTCTCTGTGTACCATTCTCTCAATCATGACTGCACTCCTCACAGTCTAAGTTTCATTTATATGGAGACTGAGGTACAAGGGTGGGGGGAAGGATGACTTCCTGCACACATCTTTCTCCATTCCAATTGTGCTTCCTTCAAGCCAGCTAAAAAGATGTTTAGTGGCCTGAGGGAATATAGCTGCAATCAGGAAGTAAGCGAATGGAGAGTACCATCCCTGAGCACTTTTCTCCCCATGGCAACTGTGTTCTGAAGAGCCCACCTAATAGCCTGCATGATGGGTTGGACACCAAAATTCAACAGCAAAAAGAAGAAATTGGGAGGCAGTGGGAGTGTCTTGGACATCCATGCAAAGCAGAATGAAGGCCTGTATGAAGCCTGTGGGTTGCCATGTGTGCTATACACAATAGCTATGGTATTAAATAATATGTATGCATAGTAACAAATAAACTAGACCTAAGATTTTGATTTGCTACTTTGTACAATATATATGTGCATATAATGCTGAATTATCAGCCTTTTTTAAAAAAAAGACATTTTAAAAAGTGGTTTTGCAGTGAAAGGGACTGTTGTGGGACATTTTCACGGGCATTCCCCATTTCATGTATAAAACGGATTGCTGCTAATGGCTTCTTTTACCTGCAGATGTCCTTGGGAGACCAGGATTATGGGCTTACCAGTAGCGCTGGTAATTATAGCAGGGGACAGAGGTAACAGGGTTAAGTATGACCAAATTTACTTAATTTGTAAGCAACTTCTTGAAAATTACAAGAATAAACGGACCTGATATTATGAGGCAGTAGCAGGCTCTGTGGAGCAGTTACCCAGCATTTTAAAAAGCTACAGCTTTTCTTTCTTAAAAGTGTACAGTACATTTTAACCAGATTGTCAGTATTCTAATAAATGTGTTCTCTTCTGTTTCTAAGCCAGAAAGTGGTCATTTCTTCCAACGAATATGATGTCTGAAAATCAGTTCCTCCTATTATAGATTTCTCCCTCAGCTTGTAGAAAATCCATGATTCCCTAAACATTGGTCTTTGAAAGCACATTGACTAAAATCTTCATGCCTAATTCATGAAGTGTAGTCTGGAGATTAGTGGAGCTGGACATAGACCAGGAATACTTTATCATATTCTAATAAGCAGAGGCTGAAAATTGCATTTCTAAAGCTACAGTATTAAAGGGCACACAGCAAAACATGACCCAAACATAACTCAGTAGTCCTACACTCCTCTGGAAAGGCTTTGATATTATAAAGTGTGCTGACAAAAAGAATAAACACTACTCAAAAGAATTTCATCGTAGTTTTTTTTTTTTAAAAAAGGGAGAAAGAAAAACCCTGGGAAACACAACCTGCATATACATCAAAGCCCATATTGTACGTTATTAAACTCATATAATGTGATCTCCACGGAACGGTGCTTGGACTTGTATTGATTCTTTGAACACAGTGTGGAACATCATTGCAATAACATAAAATTAGGCATCTGAAGCAAATGTGACAGTAAAAAAGGCCAGTAAAAATAGTCGACAAGGCTAACACAACCGTTGCCATAAAAAATCTAAATGACATCATGTTGTATACTATAATAAAAGTGTGTGAAGATAAAACCTGCTGCATAAGTGACTTGAATGTTCTTTTGGCTCCTAGAGCTTTTGTTTCCTTTTAATAACGAGCTCATCATACATTCCTTCTCTCTTCTCACTGAGTATCCTTTCTTATCACAATTCTACTCCTGGGGCAACTTTAGCATTAGCTGCTTCACTTCTGGCACCATCTGCACACAGTTATGTTGCAACTTAACTACTGTTTCCCTCTGGCTTCCCCCATTGCTGGCCTGCATCCCTGCCCATGGCTAAGTGCTGTGGCTAATGATTAGCCAGGAACACCCATCTGGTAGCCTTGAGAAAGCTAGTCTGCAAGCATGGTTTTGGGAGGGACAAAGCCAAGGCCTGTAAATAGGAAATAAATGAGGTCTATCTGATTGGCAGGTAGGTACGTGCTCTGGAAGGCATCTGGATAATAGCCATGTCTTTCTAGAAAACATTTAAGGCTGTTAAAAGGAGTGCCTGGTGTGCTCGAGAGGTTCATAATTCAATAGATATACAGGGCAAATGATGACTTGCTCAAGATTAACTGAGTAAGGATTGGACCCAGATTTCCCATTTACAAAGACAGGGTACAACACTCCAACTCATGGTCTACGTCTGCTAGCACTGGATACCTGCTTTCCTATCAACTACAAACATGCTGACATATAATTAATTGCTCTGCTCGTATATCAAGCCGCAAAAAAACAGTTGCCACAGCAGCTGTCCATGAGGCACCTATTGTGGGGAAACTGGGGCTCAGCAAGGGAGTTTTGCTACTGATTCCAAGCTCAGCAGGGAGCTGTTAACCCAGCAAGGGTCCAACACACACTTAGCATGTACAAGGTCCTACATCCAGTCCCCAGCAAAGGTCCAGAGGAGACAGAGGCTTACATACTCACAGTCGCCTCCTCCACTACTTGGTCATTTGCTGGGTCACTGTTAACAGATGGATTTTCTTCCTCCTCCCATGTAGACAACAACAATCTAGTGAAGCTGGTAGCAGCCAGTAAGGAAAGGGTCTGCCCAGTGGTAGCACCCTATCTGCAGAATTCCTTCCCCAGAGAGGCTTGCCTGGTAGCCACTTGGCTGTTCTATTCGCACCAGTCCTTTCTTTCTCCTCGCTTTTCAAAATTTTAACACCTTTAAACTGTTGGTGATTTTTGTATTGAGCTGTTTGGAATTTTGATGTATTATATTATAATGAACTGCACTGGGAACAGTTGGTTGAATGGTGGTATACTAATGTTTAAAACAACAAATGAACAAAATTCACAATGAAATTTGGTGGCTGGAGTTATGTTCCAAAAGCAACAGTGTGGAAAGTCTTTTTCAAAAGGTAGCACAACAAATAAATATAATACAAACTTGGCTGTGATTTCAAAATGACAAGGCGTGCAGCTCCGGATCTGTCACAATGACAAAAACAACTTAAGTGCAATGTACGAATTTATTTATTTTTTAAAGTGTCCTTACTTGATTCACAGAGCAATCTTCTCTGAATTTGATTTACCTACACTTGAAGGTGATAAAGCACAACATTCAAAATATAACTTATTACTGCCCTCCCAGTTTTCAATCCACATAATAAAGAGCTACCCTCTACCTCCAGCCAATCCTTATTTTATTTTTCATTGTACCACTTAAATTATGTACACTGTTCTTTGTACTCTACCATCCCAACTTGTTTAGTGGGTGGTAGGGAACAGGTTGACAACCCCCCCCCCCCGGACTACATAATGCATACAGGGTAGGTGGTATGAACAGCAGATGAGGTGAAAACTACTGCTGTTGCATTTGCATGGAAGGGGGGGCAGAACTGAAGGAGGACAGAAGAAAATTGTAGCCCTACATTTGGGGAAAGGATAACTACATGAGAAGCATCCTGATGGAGGAGATCAAAGATCCACCAGGCCCATCCTGTTTCTACAGATGTTTCTATGAGGTCCATGGGCAAAGAAGATAAATCACTGCCGCAAAATTGGTATTCAGTGGCATGTTGCCTTTAAATCTGGATGTTCAATTTAACTACCAGGGGTAAATAGCCAGTAACAGATCTATCGTTGTGAATGAGTTTTCTATTCTAAAGCTACTTAAGATTGTGACCATCACCAAATTGCATACAGTGAATTCCATATAGTTATTATGTTTTGTGGAAAGACATGTACTGTATGTTTGTCCTAGAGTTCTGTTCTGAATCTTCTGCCAATCATTTTTATTAGATGTCTTTCAAGTTTTACAGTAAATGCTCCTGGATTACTTCTTAAACTATGACATCTAGGTGAGCCTATCATTTGACACAGGCAAGCTGAACCACTAATAAGTAAGTCTCTCTTAATTTTTGACCATTTGAATGCATTTCAGTGTCTGACCCACCAAGGGGAGCTGCAGATTTCTGTGGACAGCTCTTCGCTTTCATAAACCATGCAGAACAGGATGATGTGCCTGAGAAAAACAAGGTGATCTAGGTGGGACTGTGAGAAAGTCAAAAAGGCTTCTTGACACTTGCAAGGATGATGAACAAGTCATATTATTGTTATTAATTAATATAGGGCTTACTTGCCAAATGAAGAGAACAGACCTAGAAGGGAAGTGACAGAGTGTCAGGTCATCTGTCATCCTGCTCCAGGGCAAGCCACATTGTTGATACTCCTATGCTCCTAAGTTTCTATTCAACCTTTTTGATGCACTGTCTACACTGTAGGTTTCAAAAGATGCATTTATACTTGAAGCATCAATGGAACTTCAAAATCTCAAGAGTGGCTGGGGAAACCCAGCCAAATGAGCAGGATATTATTATTATTATTATTATTATTATTATTATTATTATTATTATTAATAATAATACAAAGGTTAAAATGTTCACTGATTAAGGAGATTAAAGTGCCACTCCTTGAATTACATCTGCACCAAAATAACAAATAATAACCCAATGATGCAAACATTATACTGTGTCAGCTGCTGAAGCACCAGTAGGAGTTATAACTTTCTGTATACAGAGTTTATCCTGCTTTGGTAGAGACCGTAGAATGTCTGCATTTTCATTATGAATTATCTGGGAGTTTTGATGTTCAACAATGTCAAAAGAACATTTGTGTGGAGAAGACACCCTAACTCTCTGGTATTCGGAGATGAGATGCTAGCCAGCTTTACTTCAGATAATATGTTTCATGTGAGGATTCAATTACAGCTATTCCAGGCTCTGCAGAAAGAATATTTAAAGTCTGCTTTGCCCTTGACTTTTATTCTGCATGTCAAAAGCATTTAACTCAAACTCCCTTGGATTACCAATACTGCATTAAGTTCATTGACTTCTGTACCAGATTATCCAGTACCAGAGGCACTAACATCACACACAGAGAGATATCAATGCTGTATCACAACAGCTGGGCTGCACATATAGAAGTCCTGATGTTTCTCATTCCCACAGAAGTAAAGAAAACTCCCAAAATATTCACTACAGGAAAGGCAAGCAAAGAGATTTTGAAGAAAATAAAACTCCCCTTTTGATCACTTCTGGTTTATGAAAGCAAAGAGCTGTCCACAGTAATCTGCAGCTCCCCTTGGTGGGTCAGATACTGAACTGCATTCAAATAGTCAAAAATTAAAAGAGGCTTATTTATTTATTTATTAGTGGTTCGGCTTGCTTTGAATAAGAGATAAATCACCCTGTGTTAAATGATAGTCTTACCTAGATGTCATAGTTCAACAAACAATAAGTAATTCAGCAGCATTTATTCAAAGGAAAAACACATTTTGTTAAAGTACATAATGAACAATGGCTATGTTAAAATGCAGTGGTAAAGGCAATGTTCTTGGTATACTAAACTATACTGTTCATGCAGGATTTTCTTTTCTTTTTAAAAGATTTACACATAATGAGAAACCAAGGTTCTTTGCTTAATATTTCAAATTGTGCATTAGCTACATGCTGATGCGTGTAGATCTACTGCTACTACAATGGGCTCTCTCTCTCTTTCTTTCTTTCTTTCACCACAATTCCAAGTCCACATTTAACACTATATTATCTCCTGCCTAGTTTGTTTGCTCATTTGGGCCAGAAGGGAAGCAAAGCATGACCAATTAGACTGTACAACCCAGCTTTTAGGAGGGTGGGGGGTGGAAGGCAAGTTTACTTAGACTAAACTTGTTGAATCTCTGGATTACTTTACAATTACTTTCATCAGCTCATTCAACCAAGGGCCATTTGTGCAGAGATAAATTCCATGTAAAAAGAATACATTTGTTTCCCCATGATTATTTGCTTTAAACCTACACTGATGCTTCCAAAATATGCACAATCACAGCTAAACCCTCTTATGTGGTTTTTACACACAGTGATATTCTGTATCCATCTTTACAGGGTAGGTGTAAAGGCTACTTGTCAGAAGGCATGTAAAGTATTTTGAATGCAATGCCCAAGCTAGAGTTAATTCCTCGAGGTCACAGACTTCCCTTTCCCCTCAGTTCCTTTCTTGGTTTCCTAATTGATCCAAACCAGAAAATATATGGTTTGGCTGTAAGTTAGAACTGGAAGAGTCATTCAAACTGTGGTTCCTAGTTCTGGTGTACAAACCAGCTCTCTAAAGCCCTATAGAAATGCTAATTATTAATAGAATATTTGAAGCAGTGCTGACTTAAACCTGGTTTTGTTTACCTCTCATTTTACATTGCTTTTTTTTTGCCATGCATTGACTGCCAAAGGCCACTTTGCATAGTCTATTATAATCAATAGATTATGCACATAATATACTCCTGTAGATTCAATGCTTTTCTAGAATGCAAAAAGTGGAAGATTTTGCGATGGTAACATGAACCAGCATACAGCCCTGCCATCAGCAAAACAACATTGTTCGGCCTTGGAGTCACAGGGACTCTGTAAAATTATGCCTGGTCCGCAAATGAAATATTTAAAACAATTTTTGATGCTGAAAGGTTCACCTGACATATTTGTCGATTTTCATGAAAGTCTGGACTGATTAGATTTTGAGGGTCAGTCACTGTAAGGTCATTTGAAGACTACATATTTTAATTTCAAATAAACTATGACAAACTTGATAAACTATAAAATAAAATAAAATAAATATATAAAATCAACATGCTATAGCTTGGAAGGAGGGAAAACCTCAGTATTAAGTTTGGTTGTCAGCAGATAAGGTTTTGCTATTGCAAAAAATATTTTTTCTGACAAATAACCTTGATAAGCAAAAGCCAAGACGCATAGACATTTACCAGTGCAGCATTACAAACTCCTTCATGCCAGTTGCCAAAAACCATTCTCTTCAAAGGGTAGAAGAGAGTTGGGCTTTGTGTTGGAAAGTATATACGGTAACTGAACATGTTTCACAAGTCTGCCAGAAAAATAAAAATAAAAATTGTAATATTACCTTGTGAGATGAAAGCATCCAATATCAAAGCTGCCAACACCACACAGTTTTAAACCATGAAGACATTATAGTGGTCTGAAGGTAGTATAAAAGCTCAGTTAAAACAATCTTGGTGATTCCAGTTTAAGGCCTTGTCTTCATATTTAGTCACATGAACATTTACAGCCGAGTAAACTCTGAATTTCAGTAAGGCAATTTCCCCCTGCTACTGAAATTGCTGACATAAAGCCAATCTGATACAAAAGCCACATGGTGATGGTCCTTAATTGCCTCATTAACCTGGTAACAATCTAAATATTCAGATGACTATATTATACTTTATTCTCTATATAACCAATACCATCTTTACTCAGCCAATTTATCTAAAGGGTATCCGCAGTATACATACACCATATTTTCACACATGTTGGGAGGGTATAAATATAAAAATTCATCACAGGGTATTGATAGAGCAAGAAAGAAAGTCCATATATTGCTTTTGACATGTCTTGATCTTTTTTGGAGGTGGGGAGTTGTTAAATAATTATATTTCATTTCTCTTCCATTTCAGAGTTCATGAAAAAGTCTGCAGATCCCTAAAAGGTCAGAGAGGCCTCTAAATGCTGAAATGCATTCTGATATCAGAGGCCTCTGAGCTTGCCATGCCCTTCCTAATAAAGCTCGCTCTGTCTGCACCATTTCTGAATGGCTCCACCGAGTTGTAGAATCAATGGATAAGACATATCCCATTGCGTTCCTGATGACATCAGGAGTACAGGGAAACTTCCCCACAGCTTACAGCACTCCATACCTGCTACCTTTTATTGTATATGTGATTTACAAAAAACAACAACAAAAACTTGACCTAAAAGTAAATGAATGAAATCAACTTCCACCTCATATTGTTTAAGGAGGTGGTGGTAGGTATGAAGGTCATATCCAGACCTACAGCCTCTATGATAACTGGATGTTCAGAAAACTGTACAGAGCCGCTTTCTATTTTGTGTTTTGCCCAGCTCGAATAGACACAGCTTTGTCACCGCACTTACTAAGCAATTTGCTGTGGATGGTTCACAGAGTGGAAATGCCCTTCAAGATTGAGAACTCCTGTATCCTCATGTTGACATAAGCAGGAACACTCAAATGGCCTTGCAAATTCAAAATTTACCAGTTTTTAAAAATGTATTAATTTCAGACATTTGGTTTATAATCTCTTAATAAATCAATTTTGAATGGATCCATTCTGAAACAGACTTAGGGCAGAGGGAATATATATCCATCACTAAAACAAGTGGTTGTATGTCTATATTTTGACTTCAACAATATACTGGCAGATGTAGATACCTATCTGCACCTATACACATTAAAATCACAAAGATAGTCTGCAGAAGAATTTGTCAAGTGTACAAGGAGCATAGAAACCACAGTTATAACATACTTCAAGATTACTTTCAAATACATAGTATATTGAAGCCCCTTTAAAAAATTCATACAGCAGTATCTTTCTAGGGAACTATAAGAAGGAAACTGTCAGACAACATTCTCAATCCAATATTATATTGTGCTTCAAGACAAAATTTCCATATATTCCAGATTTTTTAAAAGTATCATAAATAAATGATAACCCATTGCAGACACTTGGGGGAGGGGGAGACCATGAAAATAATTTTATGTTTGCATTTTCTTTCTTTTTAATATTAGTGTGTAGCATAAACAGAAAAGCAACACAAAAAAGGTTTACAAAAGATACCGCTTTAAATTGATTTTTAACATGTTGTAACCTCTAAAAACATTGCATCTCTGGGCATCTTAATTTGACAATGAGAAAATATTACATACTGGTCACTGAAGCATATTGCTTTTGATCATATTACTTCTCAGAGAAACACAGAACAAAAATCATGTTAAAATATTTACAAGGATTATAAACAGCAAAACAAAACTTCAATGATAATGTCAAACTGATCCTGACAAACTGTGCGTGAATACTTTACCAATGCAATAAAAATAATTAAATAAATACATAAATATTAGCATCAAGTATTTGGAATTACCGTATTTTGCGCCCCATAGGACGCTCCGGCCCATAGGACGCACCTAGTTTTTTTGGGGGGAAATAAAGAAAAAAAATTTTATTTCCCCCCCAGGTGCGGGGCTGGAAGAACCAGGTCGGGGAACAGCGGGAAGGCGCACTCTGCCTCCCCGCTGTCGCCCGAGCTTGTGGGGCTGGCTATGGGGAGAAGTGCGCTGATCCCGGGACTGCAGGCAGCTCTGCACGGCCATCGGGAGTGGGGCGAGACTTCGCGCCCGGCTCCCGGTGGCTGTGCAGAGCTGCACTGAGCCGGGAACTGCAGGCAGCTCTGCGCGGCCATCCGGAGCTGAGCGGGACTTCGCGCCCTGCTTCCGGTGGCCGCGCAGAGCTGCGCTGATCCCGGGACTGCAGGCAGCTCTGCGCGGCCATCGGGAGTGGGGCGGGACTTCGCGCCCGGCTCCCGGTGGCCGCGCAGAGCTGCGCAGATCCAGGGACTGCAGGCAGCTCTGCGCGGCCATCGGGAGTGGGGCGGGACTTCGCGCCCGGCTCCCGGTGGCCGTGCAGAGCTGCGCTGAGCCCGGGAGTGCAGGCAGCTCTGCGCAACCCTCGGAGCCGGTCTCCCGAGGGTTGCGCAGAGCTTCCTGAAGCCTGGAGAGCGAGAGGGGTCGGTGCGCACCGACCCCTCTCGCTCTCCAGGCTTCAGCGAAAGCCTGCATTCGCCCCATAGGACGCACACACATTTCCCCTTCATTTTTGGAGGGGGAAAAGTGCGTCCTATAGGGCAAAAAATACGGTACACAGCAAAATTCGAAAGAGTTCATTAAAAACCTTTAAACCTCTAAACATTGAAGATTACATGTTCCCACATGTACCTACATTCTGATCAACAACAAAGGCCTGCTCTGATCAACATCAGAGGCTTTTTTGCACAAGAGGACTTTCACTCATGGTACTTCAATGGTGGAACTAGAACTAGGTACAGACCTTTCTTTGAATGGCTGGCAGATGACAATCTTTTATCTACAGGAGTCATCTATTTGAAGGGTTATCCAGTACAACTCCAGTTGAAAGTTAAAGAACCATAAGGAGAAGGATCAGGAGGGGACCTGGAGTTGACCATAAGCAGTTACCTCCTGGATAGCAGATCTGCTTACATGTTCTCTTTGTGTGTACATTTAAGTACAACTAACATATGTGAATTATTTCATTCTGGACCAATATTTTCCACCACCTCATGCTGAATATGTACGTGGCAGACTGGCCATTGGGAGTATGTGCACCAAGGGTGACTTTCTCTATTAAAAAATCACCATATGAACAATCTGACCATACAGCAAATCTGCAAAATTGATGGATTTGCCAGGCAAGCTGATGGGAAATGCCAGTGTAGATTCATATCACAGCCAGTTTTTAATTGTATGAAACCCGCACACTATTGGGATACATGCCGTAATTACACAGTGGTTTTACTCCAATTGCCTACAACAACTACCAGGCCTAGCAGCCTCAGCTTACACAAGTGTGCCAGCAGGCACTGATTGAACTTCAGGTCCAAAACATTTCAAGGGTACTATGCAGAACAAATAAGAATTCACACTCTTATACGAAATATGAGCAGACCCTAATGAGGTTGGACAGCTGAAAAATGCTACTCACATTAAACCGTACAACATAGGGGATTAATCCTGCAAATTTATCCCACATCTGAAAAGACACCCTGTCAAACTGAGTGGTAGATGTGATTGGCACTCAGCTGTCCCATAAACTGGAGAACCTTCCTCAGAGCAGTGCAGTGCAATTTATTGGACAACTCACTCATTCCAACACAGCATTTTCCAGAAAATATCAAATGTCATTGAACTGTATTCTGAGAAGCAAACCTCTCTGAGTTTTATACAGAGAATCCTTAATGAAAAAACTGCTTATTATGCATCTCTTCTACATAAAGTGGGCAAACACAGTAAAGAGCAACATCATCAAAGCACTCCTCTAATATGAATCTTCAGATAAGAACAAAAATATTACCAATGGCATGAATATCTTGATGATGGCTTTGTAAACCAGCAATGTCCTTTTAGCCAAGTGTTCATACAACTCTCTCTCTCTCTCTCTCTCTCTCTCTCTCTCTCTCTCTCAGTAGTTTTGAAGATGCTCAAAGAAGCAGAAGGGAGGGGGAGCTGTGCTTTTTAAAAAGGAAACTCACACTAATGAAATAATATAGATATTGCAGGAAGTGCTAATTTTCCTGCTCACTGGAAGTTTAATCAAAATTGTAATAGCTAGTCTATAGCTATAATTAATCAAAGGCAGTTTGGAGAACAAATCCTTTTTATGTGTCAATTCTCAAAATCTGGCCAAAAAAAAAAGTTTTATTGAAATTGCTTCATTTTATAGTCATTCTACTTAGAAAAGAAATTGGCAGTATATAATCACAAGTGAGTCTCATTCTCTTTAACCCAATATAGAAGAATACCCATTATTCAGACTGTGGCTGAAAAATCTAAATTACCCAAAGCAAACTTTATCTATTTTGAGATATTTATAGCACAAATAATGAACATTCATGGATGCAGCATTGTAGGAACTGGTTCTGGTCCCCAGTCTACATGTGTTCATCTAAATGTCTGAAAAGACACTCATCAAGCCTTCTTAAGATATTAACTGCATGAAGAGAGCAACTGTCAAAGGGACTTCATGGACATGATTATGAGGTGGAGAGCCTGATCTACATGTAAAGGTTCCATTTTTTATTTAAAAAAATTCTGACTGTCTGAGGTTCTATATCATGCATGGAGTCTCCATATATAGGACAAGCTTTCTGCTTCAAAAGTTATGCTTAACATGGTGACAGAAACAGTGGGAGTAGAAGAAACCATACAACTCTGGTGCATTGCTAAACAAACAGTCCTGCAGCCCCTTTCACATGAACAATGCTGGAAGAGAGTACTATTTGCATATTCTTGAACACAGGAAAGTAGGGAAAGACCTTCCTGTTCCTGTCAAACAACTGAAAACACCCTAGGTCAGGGGTAGGGAATCTGTCACCTTCCAGGTTTTGTTGAACTACAGCTTCCATCTTCCCTGGCCAATAGGAATGCTAGCTGGGGCTGGTGGACCTTAGATTCCAACAAAACCTGGAGGTCCACAGGTTCCCTATCTCAAGAGACTTCTCTTTGGTTGTAAATGATGCCAGATAGTCTGAGGGCACATGATGTAGCCACTTGTTGCAAGCAGGTCTGGGTCTGGTCACTGGCGGAGGAAGACGAATGCAAGGGGAGTGCACCGCCCCCAGCAGCGTAATCCCGGTGGGGTGCCATCGCGGCTCCCCCCCACCTGTGCTGGGTGCCACACCCCCAGGATGTGCACCAGCCCTGCCCTCATCTGCTCTCCACCCCTCGGTGCCGGAGCATGGAGCTCCGCCACTGGGTCTGGTCAGTGATGCTGCTTTGGGGCTCAATCATGAGGTTCAGGATGGCCCTTCAGAAGCCCCATGAAAACATAGATTACAACTGATTCCACCTATGTAGTTTGGTTGCCTAAGAATGAAAGCAGAATATAAGCATGGGCTGTCAAAAATAATGGCACAAAACAGTAATTTAACTCTCATAAATATATTTCTACCCAAGTTACAAGTTGTAAACAAGATTTAGAAGTCTCATCATTCAAAATACTGTACACAGGATCATCTCTCTGACAGCTGTGCTGGTGTCATTCATCTGTTTACCTACTTAGCCAAGAAAGAAGAAGCCTTCAGATGTAAATGATGACAATACCAGCGATTTTTTGTCCTGCCCACAGATGGCCTTTAAAACTTCTTAACATAAGCAGAATGCCAGGTCTGGGACAAATTTTATTGCAATATTTAATACAGTGGCATTTACCTCAGGGATTTAAATATAAAAGTAAGAACAAACTGCAGAATTACAGATTCCCACCTTCCAATTTCTTACCCTCACCAGTTGGTTTCACTTACTTCAAATGTATTTCAGTACATAAAATGTTTTGAAGACAGCAGACAACACAGTAGCATATCCAACATGTAACAAATTGCTATTCTATGTATGAGTTTGGATATAAGGTAACAAGGAAGGTGTTAAATACAGGCACTAGAGGAGATAGAATGACAATCAAATAAGGTTACCAAGTAACACTTTATTATATGGGAGCTGTTCTTAAGAAGCCAAACAATTTCCTAAGCTTTTATTATGTGATTTTTGTGTTCTTTAGAAGTGTGGTTTGATGATCACTTCAAGTGTCTTATTATATAACCATCTGGCCATGAGCATTAATAGGCACTCTAGAAATATACAAACAGTTTAGAATTGCTCTGTCCCCAAAGTATTACAGCATATTCTAATGTACAGTGATGTATGAAAATAAGGCAAAGATTAATAACCTTTTTGAGTACATGCTACCATATGTAGGATTTAATGTAGGAAAGTGCATTTTCCCTTTATACACCGAGACCAAAAGGAGAGGGGGGGAAGAGGAGGGTATATTTTGTTACTTTGTATTTCTTAGATAGAAGATGAGCTGATGAATCTCTCTATGCCACAAAAAGCTTTAGCTTCACAACTTAGACAGTCAGTAATATTTTTTATCTGGAAATGCTTGAGGAAGTGTGGCCTAAAATGAAAGAAATTACAACCTTATGGCAAGATTTGGAGGAAGCCCATTTCACCTATGCTCATGTAGCAGGAGCAGTTATTGATGGATCCTCTCTGCTATGCCCAATTTGGATCAACTTCTATGCATCTGGGGCCACTCACTGGCTTCTTAAATTAATCCTATCTTTTAAAAGGACCCATCCTGAAACTGAGAATTTTATTGGTGATGGATGTTGTGCTCCCATTGAGGGCCAATTATCCTTTCAGACCTAGGCACTGGGGGGGGGGGGCTGGGTGCTCCAGCTCTCAGAACATTCCCCATGAAGGGGCCGGGCACCCACAAATGTTTGCACCAGGAGTGTGCACACCTGACATCAGCACACCCACCAGTGCATGCATCAAACATCAGCATGCCTGATGACATACGTGTGTGACGTCAGACCCACACGGTATGTACAGCCCCGGGCACCCATGGTCCTGGGGCTAAGCCAGCATGTCTACTATCAGAGAACACAAGAGTCATGCATTTTTCCCCTCACCCAGTATGAAACATTTCAAATTCAGTATAAAGAGGTGCAACACAATTCTTCCAGTATTTGAGATCAATAGCGCTATACAAAAAATATGCAGCATATCTAAATAATGAATACATAAGGAAGCCACCATTGTGCCTGTATCTCAGCAGATGTACAGGAGCTTCATTATGTACAATAAATAATTCATTGTGGATTATTTGCTCAGCTTTAGGTGCAGGTTAAAGATCCTAATACCCAAGCCAAAGCATAATAAGGACAGTTATTCCCTATACTACGTGAAACAGAATTAAGACAAGCATTGCCAAAGTGATTTATAAAATTATACTTCTGAATTTAAAATTACAATTTCTTTCCCCAGGTAATCACACTGATTACCCAAATGTTTCAGAAATAATGTGGTCAGTGTATGTCTTTTTAGAAAGATTTTTATTTTTTTATTTGAAATATTTCTTATCCACTCTTCATCAAAACAGACAATCCCAAAGGAGGATACAGTGCTTAAGAATAAAACAATACAGTGTGCTATACCCAACTAAAATGAATGAACTAAAGTTAGTCATGTCCAATAATTTCCGATTGAGAGAGAGCGCCTTCGGGAGTAAGGATGGGATATAAGCAGAATAAAAAACTTTTTTTTTTCAATTGGTGAAGAACCAGTTGGTTAGGGTTGCCATATTTCAAAAAGTAAAAACCAGGACACCCTGAAAGTTGTTGACCCCAAAATTGTTGAGGTGTTGTTTTTTAAGAAACTACCAAAAATTGTTTAGCCTTTTTTAGACAACCCCCAAAGTTATTGAGTTTTGGAGGGAGCTTTTTAAAACATGATTTAAACCCTGCTGCTGGTTTTCCATGACATTTCCCCAATTCCAAAAAATAATCCAGGATGCCATTTTCGGAATTCCAGGATGTGTCATGGAAAATCAGGACGTATGGCAGCCCTACAGTTGGTGACTGACACCAATGCTGCAACCACATGTGCTAAAATCAGCAACCCCCAAATTAGTAATCAGATACAAAATATCCATTAAAAATAATAACAAATCAATGTTACTATCATTCCATTCCAAAATTTTGGGTCTCCAAAATTCATTCATTCATTCATTCATTTAGCTAGCTAGCTAGCTAGCAATCATTCATCCTTATTTGCTTGCAAAAGCTTATGTAGTGATTAGGCTATATCCAGTCTTTAGGAGCAATGAGCATTGGTCTTGTATTTATCCTGATTTACTTGTAGGATGTTCATACTTCCTCCTGTTAGTAATTTGTTCCTGCAGCCAATCAGAAGCCACGCTTTGGTTTCCGAACGTTTAGGAAGTTGAATGGACTTCCAGAATGGATTCCGTTCAGCTTCCAAGGTATGACTGTAGTTTTACACCATTCTATCTTCCAGGGGACACGGGTGGCACTGTGGGTTAAACCACAGAGCCTAGGACTTGCCGATCATAAGGTCGGCGGTTCAAATCCCCGCAATGGGGTGAGCTCCCGTTGCTCGGTCCCTGCTCCTACCCACCTAGCAGTTCGAAAGCACGTTAAAGTGCAAGTAGATAAATAGGTACCGCTCCGGCGGGAAGGTAAACAGCGTTTCTGTGCGCTGCTATGATTCACCAGAAGCGGCTTAGTAATGCTGGCCATATGACCCGGAAGCTGTACGCCGGCTCCCTCAGCCAATAAAGCGAGATGAGCACCGCAACCTCAGAGTCGGCCACGACTGGACCTAATGGTCAGGGGTACCTTTACCTTTACTATCTTCAAGAAACATCACTGTATATATTTTTGGTAGCTTAAATGCAGAGGACATGCTCTGCAAGCAAGATGTCTAAGGCACCTTCAAGTAAGCTCTCAATTTAAGCACATTTAAGTTGTGTACATTTAGCTCTATGCATGTGGCTGAAAAGGGGTGTAAAGAGTGCCAAGTTTTGGAGAAAATGACTGACAATCCCACACACCATTGATTCAAATGGATTTTGAGTACGCACAATTTTGGCTTTTGACACAATTCCCGGAGCTCCTGCCATTCAGAGTAGACATCGGAGTAGACAATATTGAACTAAATTGTCTCACCAGGCATAAGGCAGTTTCTTATAGTCTTCTTTTTTACACACAGACTGATTAAGAGTTTTGTGGGCCTCAAAAGCTTACACACCACTTCATGAACATTGCTCATCTCTGTGGTCTACATACTAAGGAACAAAATGGCCATAAATTTTAATATTATACCAGTTAACATTTTATAGATAGAAATCAGAACACACTTGCAAACCCTATTTTTTTATAAAAAGGATCACTGTCTTGAGTGCACACAAATACACATTTGCTATATTCAGCCTTTCACATATCCTTGAGCAATATGCATTGTAACAGTACACATCACCAGTTCCATGTAGGATGCTGAGCCTGTTAAAATTGCAGTGTGAAAAGTATAGTTCTATAATGTAAGCATTTCAAAACATACCATAGTGGTTGCAGTGTGTGTAATAGGAGGCTGTACATTGTGTGGTGTCTTACTGTTCATGTGCATGTATAGTTTTATGTTGGTTTTAATTTCTGCACTACTTTTTGATAATTTGATATGAATTACCTTTCAGTTAAAAAGTAAATATTAAATGCTAATAATAATAATAATTACAACAGTAATATGCACTACAGAAAACCTGTATCTACTGCCCCAACCTTTAATTCCTAAAAAACACTTGTAACAGAGGAGCTAACCCTTAAACCTGTAGAAGCTCAAATGAACAAAAATTTAACAGGGCATCTTCAAAAGGAAAAACAAAAACAGGGATGGTGTTTCTTTCAGATAGGTATCATGGCAGGTAGAAGTTAGGTGTTGGACTAGACCTGGGACACTAGGTTTAAATTCCCACTTGGTTATAAAGCTCACTGGGTGTTTTGGGAACAGCCACCAGTTCTTAACTAATCTATCCCATTGGGTTGTTATGAGGATAATATGGAGCAGCGGGGCCATGAAGAGCGCCCTCAGCTAATTGGAAGAAAAGTGGGATATAAATGCAACAACAGAACGGCTGGGGAGTGCCTGAGACTCTCCAAAGCCACTATCACATCAGAGTGGACAATATTAAACAAGATGGACAAATATTTTGACCTGGTATAAGGCAGCTGCCTATGTATGTGGTATCATTTCTAATAGCCTTCTCAAACTTGCTGCCCTCAAGATGATTAATAGTATGTATTTGATATTACTGAAGCATCATCACAAAATTTAAGTAATAGTACTCTTTAAAAGTAAAGACACAAAACATGGCAAAACTAGAATTCCCTGCCACATATATTCTCTCTTGAAACATAAAGCTAAAAATAATGTGAAAACATAGAGGCCAGATTAATATCCTTCCCACCCTCACCCCCACTTTATGCTTGAGGTCAGTAAGATGAATGTGCTAGAGGCTTTTCTGTCCATTTCTGCTATAATTTCACACACCAAGAGCCAAATTCTGTTCTCCAGGATGCACAAACAACTCTCCTAGGAATCTAGGCAAGTTGCAAGCCAGCATCTGAGAGCAGAGTGTGGCCCTAAGTCATTAGTTAGAACTTTCTGCTAAAAGACTATGGAGAATAAGGGGCTTCAGAGGACAATAAGGATCAAACCACTGATGCTTACTCTGAGAATTGCTCGCACAAGAGACATTGAGGAATCATCAGAAATGCAAAGCTTCCGTTTTTAATTTTTAAAAGGGGACAGGGAAAACATAAACAATAAAGATTGCTTACCACTTAAATGTTTTGTGAATGAAACATGACAAAAGCAGAGGCACTGTTCAATCGAAAACATGTTTTCAAGCTGAAGGGAAAAGAAACCTTTGCAGAGTGTGTTATACTATATGAACAATCAAACAGTGAAAAGAAAACAGCTTGAGTACAGTGGGAAATTTCAGAACTCTGAGGAAGTTATGTTGCAGATTCCAACAGAATACAGCTTTTGAAGGAAAAAGATGCTTAGCCTTACTTTTAAGAGGTTAAGTTTGACATATTTCCTCCATGGCCTGTTTTTAAACATAACACTTTATTCTTTTTTTTTAAGTGGTAACAAAAACAGAGATAGTGACATGACAAATTTACATGTACACAATGAAACTGCAAATTATAGGCAAACTGCCAGTTTCAATAGCTGTCTATCTTTAGTGCCCAGAAAAAGCACGCAATAATTGGCTGGATCTGCACACAGAAAGGCTCTTTTACACCTCATGTAAAAGGGGAACTGAATCCAAATAAGGCCATCTGGTTGTTCAATAGTCTGCATGCTCTCTGGTGTGAGCTTGATAACTGACTGAGCGAACGACTTCATCTTCACTTGGGAGCCACAAGGATAAAGGACCAGTTGAGCTGCCCTGGAAAGCAAGTTCCAAAGGACTGGCACCACCACAGAAAAGGCCCTATCCCAGCATGCAATGACTCTCAGAAGAGCCTTTGATGAGGATCTTAATACCTGGGCAGGTATTAAGAGATGACCTTTAAGTATTGAAGAATGCAACTCTTAGGTATTCAACAAGGGCTGTGGCTAAGTAGTACAGCATTTGTTTTGCATGCAGAAGGTCCAAGGTTCAGCCCTCAGCTTCTCCAGGTAGGGATGGTAGCATGAAACCCCGGAGAGCCGCTGCCAGTCAGTGTAAACAATACTGAACATGATGAACCTGTGGAGTGATCTAGTATTAGGCAGCTTTTTATGCTTCTATGTCTAACTCCAAAGTAACTCCATTTATGCCATTAGGTTTAATCTGGAGCCAGGATTCCATCACTTGAATGGAAATTATGTAAATATGTATTCTTGTAGTATTCTTCTAAATTTTGTTAAGAGCTGCTAACCATTTAGTTCTCCTGTACCTACCTCTCTCTGTACCTTTGCCAAACACTTCGTGTAGGATTCTTGATCATGCTATCTGTAGCAATCTCTATTCTTTCTAATGAGATTTGAATAAAAACAAGAAACCTTACTAAGAACTTCATTCATTTCAGTGATCGAGATTAAAATAAATGGAGGTTGTACAACAGAAGTGCTTGGGGTATTGCAACTCTAGTCTGGTCGTGTAGAGAAGTGCCACCACAGGCAAGAAGAATCCAGAGACAAATGATGCGCCTATGAAGTGGAATTGGAATGTTCCTTCTTAGAAATTCCCTCATCACCCAAGGTACACTGACCCTAAAAGGAACTTTGCACTTTGCCAGTTGCAGTGATAAAAAATCTCTTTTTGCTTTGGCCATGGCTTGACAGTGAACCATATGTTACTAGCAAACTGACATCTTGCTCCCCCCACCTTTCTTCCCAAACAAAAAAAAAGCATCCTGTTTATTTCTAAACTTCACTATATCTATTGCACGATAGGCTGGCATTTGCTGTTAAAGCAGAAAATTACAAGGAGGGCTTAATTGACCCTCTTGTGTCTTTGAAAAATCCTGTCTGTTGTCTCTAATTGACCCTCTAGATACCTTTATGGAACAATGAATGAATCCTCCGTAAATAATGGACGGTCATGATTAATAGCCATGGTTAGGTTGGACCTCTGGTTCACAGCGCTGGGTTACAGTTACTTCTTGAAAAACAAAACAAAACAAACCCCAAGTAGCCCAGCTTGCTGTCCTTCATAAGCAAGAGTGTGATTCCAAAGAGAAAACAGCCCATAGTGAGTAGTTACAGGAGGGAACTGAAGCCATATATTGCAAATATGGTAATAAGCGCATACTGAAAAGAGTCTTCAACAGCCAGTGTTTTCTCTCTTGTGTCATTTGGAGGCAAAGAGGGGAGGGGGACCATCATACTTGTATAGATTTTGTTCAGAAAATAAACCCAGGGATTCACAAAAGACAGTCTATTAACAAATTTCAAATGGTTTTAATTTCTAGTGTGTCTTATTCTAAAGACTTATCACTATAACTTACAATATAGGTTGATATAGCCATTTTTTTTTTTAAAAAATGGACAATATAGAACTCCTAGAGCTACTAGAAACCTCCTAACACATCCGATCATCTGTGTAGTCTCAGCCACAAAAATCTAGCCCAAATAATAAAACTTTTCCTTCTATAAGATGTCTGAGCTTTGAGTTTGCCAAGAGAACAACATTCTACAAACATGAAAAGGCTGCTCAGTATTCATCCCCTTTGCTGTTCAAATCTATTTTGTATAAGCAACTATGTTCCATTATGTGAGGGTCAAGCTGTTTGGGAATTTTAAATTTTGGGATTTTAAGGTCAAATGGCCTGCCTGGGTGGGCAGGTCCAGCCTTGGGAATGAGAGTATTTGCTTGCATAGGCAGATAACGCAATCAACAAGCAATGGCCTTTTTACACAAGGTAGCACACACAGAATCAAAGGTTCCTGATTCAAATCCCATAAAGCTCCTCCTGATATCTTTACACTACTGAAGAGGATTTGTCATTACACAATGTTACACTCAACACTTTCTCCCTAAAATAGCTGATCAACATTTCAGGACTCTAGGATAACATGTAAGACCTTTCTCTTTTGTGTCAGATGTTTCTCATATGAACTAGTATCCATTGCATTTAGTGCTTACTGTCTTTCTTCTTTGGCTCTTGCAAATCTTTATATTTTGCCTTAGTTACACCAGCATGCAGGCAGCAGCAAAATTGGATAAACAGCTCCCCCCCCAAAAAAAAAGTTAATGCAATTCTAATAAGTAGACAGCTGAATTGAAAATCAGATTACCCATTTAACTCAACATTAGGTGTGATATCTAATGCTAGTTCAGAGTAGACTAACTGAAATCAATGGAATTAAGATGCACTTGTGATTTCTCTAACAACTTTCAAAATTTCAAATGGTGTAGATTTTGGCATCAACTTCTGGCCTTCCTGTCTTCTCAAAGCAGAGTAAGATATATTTGCAATGCAACAGGGGTATCTTAAAGATTTTTGCTCTAATTTGCAGCTCAGGCTTTCTCAAGTCTTAAAAATAAAAAAGTACTGGGTACTGTTTATTAATTACTGGAATATTAAGTTTCAGCATAATGTAAATCCGTATGTCTGTAAATATTATCTTTAAACATACTCTTGTTTTGTTTTTATTTATACATCTTTTCATATAACTTTTGATTTTGTGTACTTATATTTTAATGCTTTTATACAGGGATAGCCAACATGGTGCCCTCCAGATGTTTTGGACTACAATTTCCATCTCCACTGGCCATTGCCTATGCTAGCTGGGGCTTATGGGAGTTGTAATCCACAACTTCTGGAGGACACCTTGTTGCTACCTCTGCTTTAATATAAACAAAAAAGTGGAAAAATTCAGCTTGCAAGATCAGATAGTTAAGGAACTTACAAAATAACTTCGATGAGTATACTTTGCAAGCAGTTCTGCTTGGTATCAGCAGACAACATTATAAAATCAGAAAGGGTATACATATGCTACCATGTTGGCATAAGAAAAGCACACGTGTGCTTACATTTAGCAAAGTGAAATCATGGTAAATCACACACTACCAACAGGTGAAGGATGTTGCCACACATTGGTAGGACCTACCAGTCGCTTTTTAGATTGTGCATTACTGTACACAAATGCACACAGGAAAGTTAATTTTCTTGCACAGCTAACAGTAAATATTGGATGTGGATTTATGTTATAATAAACAGCATTGACGTATAAATAGAACAGCACTACTGAATGTAAACTCATCTCAGAATTCTTACTCATTATGATTCAGGTGCAAAATAAGATGCAGATGCTGAGATGGGGGGAGGAGTTCCTTTATAGAGGCAGATGGAGCCTATAAATCACATTATGCTTTACAGTGGGAAGTTGTTAGTCTAAATCCTAGAAAACTATTACCTTTCTGTGTGACTGAAGCTAAATTAATATGGCTTTAAACAAAGGTAGCATTTGCACAGAGCTTTATCATCGGGAAGTGATGGGGATTGACTTGCCAGCTGCTTCTTTCACTTACACACATTAAAAATAATGTAAAGTTATTTACAGGTCTGGGTCCAGAGATTGTTCTTTATCTCCATCAAATATATCAACACATATACATATTATACTTTAACCTCTACCCTCCTGAGGAAAAGATTAAATTGCAATGCTGAGGAACTTTATACATTTGAAAATCAGATAGAGTTATTGGCATGATATACAATCTGATCTCACAGAATTTCCTTTCGATAAATGTTCCACACCCTGTCTAACCTATTTGACTACTGGCAGAGATACTCATAGCACCACATCAAAGGAAGAGGGGTTATGAAAAGTGTCCCCTGAAAGTCAAACTGTATATAAAGAGTTAAATGCAACAATGCAAACTGTCTTTTAAACAGGCCTTCAAAGTAATTTCCAATCTCCTGTCACCTGAGCTCTAAATGGCTTCTGAACCTGAAATAGCTACAGTCACAGAGTCTCCCCAGCACGCCCACCCAATGCAAGCAAAGGTGTATTTGCTGGATAATGGATTGTCTGCTCTGTGTCCCAGTGATATTGGTATGCAGTTCCGTATAAATGTCTAGCAATACATTTACATAGCACATATGTGTAGTTCTGCAACAGTCCAACACTAGGAATAATAAAGGTGTATTAAATATGATGCAAAGAACATAAAACTCTGAGCCTGTTCATTAAGGAAGAAGTCTAACATATAAGAAGAATCTTGGGTTGACAATAACAAACTTTAAATTTTTCATTTTAGGCTTCTGGTGCTGCCTGTCTTAATGGAAGCAACCCCCACGACAGCGGGGAATCATTGGCGAATGAAAAACAAGGATGACAGAGAGTAAATCATCCTTGCAAATTCCCCCCAGGGTCGGGGAAAATTGGCTTCACTCACAGTTCATCTTGGTACTTGGCTACCCCTCTGGCATGGAATGTGGGAGGCAGGGGGGCGCTGAGTACAAAAGTGCTTCGCCTGGTGAAAACCCTCCTACACTGCCATTAAGAAGCAGAAGTTCTCCATTTAATTTAATTTTCAATTGACATTAAAGTACCAGTGCATGAGAGTGCATGAGGGTTGCAGCAACACACTGGATATAAGCTACATGGATCAAAGGTTTAAAATGAGATAAGTTTTTATTTGGCATGAGATTTGGTTGGGGAGAGGGAAGACCATGGTTTGTTTATTCTAAGTTTCTTTTATATATTTATGATTTGACAACTCTCTCCGAAATACAAGACCAAAACATATTTACAATTAAGGAAGGGACGTTGGAGTAATCTTGATATTAACAAGCAAAAACTGAAATGAAGAAAGGAGGGAGAGGGGAAGCTCAAGTATGACTCTGTTGGAAAGACGGAATAATTCCCCTCACCTCTGTTTAAAAGCAACAGACAACGGAAAGAGACTGAGATTTGTTTGTGCTACTCAAAAGCCTTAATTCAAGAAAATCAGAATCATAAGAGAGGTATTGCCCAGTCTTTTCAGCTTCTTTCATTTTTGTCTCCCTGTTCTCACAACATAGTAAGTTGGGGGAAAAGAAGGAAGAGGTGGAGAAAAGGTATGCAGATGAAAGGACTGATGATGGTGAAGAGGAATTAAAAACCTGGATTTTTCCAGAAAGGTGTGCTGGCCCCGGGGGTAAGGTACCGTGAATGTAGCAGAGTCCACACGAAGCGGGGCGAGGTCCGATGCAGAGAGACGGGCGGGGAACAGGAACGCTGGAACAGAAGGCTGAGCAGGTAACAGGAACACCGGATGGTCGGGAACAGGAGGCCGAGCAGGAAACAGGAGTACTGGATAGTCAGGAACAGGAAGCCGAGCAGGGATCAGGAGTACCGGTTAGTCAGGAACAGGAGGCCGCGCAAGGATCAGGATCACAGGAAGGTCCGAAGCCAACAACGACGTTGCTCCCGCAACCTGCGGCCGGGATGAGTGGGCTTTTATCCTCTTCTAAGGTCAGGGGCGGTCCCGACCCCCAGGAGCCCCGCCTACCTTGGCCTTAAGGCGAGCACTCCTCCTGGGGGCAACTAGTTCCCTTCGCCTCTCTGCCCTAAGCCTCTGCAGATCAGGAGAGGCCGAAGGGTTACTGGGCCCTGGAGGAGGCTCACCTGTGGCCACTGAGTCATCAGGCTCCTCTGGGGCCAGGAGGACTTCACCTGGGGCCAGCTCCTGCTGCACTGCCACAGGTGCAAGCTCTTCAGCCTCTAGGCCTTGCCCCAGTTCAGCCGGCCCTGGGGGCGGGGACTCCTGTGCAGGCTGGGATTCCTCTGTTTCATCCTCCGAATCGGAATCCCAGGCCATCACACCATCCCCCCTCCCAGGCCCCCCCCCTCAACCGAGGGTCCGGACCCGGCTTGCCGGGGTACGTCGCATGGAACTCTCGGAGGCAGACAGGTGCGTGGACGTTGGCCGCTGGTTCCCAGGAACGGTCCTCCAGTCCGTACCCCTTCCAGTCAATGAGATACTGTAGCTTTCCCCTGCGGTATCGGGAGTCCAGGATGCGTTCCACCTCGTACTCCGGCTCTCCCCGAACCAACACTGGCTGCGGTTGGGGACGGTTCGGGTGGAACTCGTCGGGTGGGGCCACAGGACTGAAAAGGGACCTGTGGAAGACCGGGTGAACCTTCAGGGTTGCGGGTAACCGGAGACGGAATGCCACAGGAGAGACTTGGTCCACGATAGGGAACGGGCCGGTGAAGCGGGCGTCCAACTTCCGCGAAGGTCGAGAGGGGTGGAGATGGCGAGTAGAGAGCCAAACCAGGTCACCGACGCGAAGTTCCGGCCCCACCTGGCGGTGGCGGTCGGCCTGGGCTTTGTACGCTTCCTTGGCCTGGTGCAGTTGCTCCACCAAAAGCTGTTGCTGGGACTGGAGCTCTTGAAGCCACTCCGTCACTGCCGGGACCGCGGATGCCGGCAGCACCTCTGGAAACAGCCGTGGATGATAACCATAGCTGGCCTGGAACGGGGTCTGCTGGGTGGACGCATTCACCGCGTTGTTATAGGCGAACTCCGCCAATGCCAGGTGGTCGACCCAGTCATCCTGCTGGTAGCTGCAGTAACACCGGAGGTACTGCTCTAGCACCGCGTTCGCCCGTTCCGTCTGGCCATCGGTCTGTGGGTGGTAGGCTGACGAGAGGCAGACCTCTGTCCCGAGGGTCTGGTGTAATGTTCGCCAGAACCGGGATGTGAACTGAACGCCCCGGTCGGACACCACGCGCTCAGGTAGTCCATGCAGGCGGAAGACATGCTGAAGGTACAGCTGCGCAGTTTCCTTGGCTGTGGGTACAGATGGACAGGGAGCGCAGTGTACCATCTTGGTGAAATGGTCGGAGAAAACCAGAAGGCAGGTACAGCCACGAGACGAGGGTAATTCCACTATAAAGTCCAATGAAACCGTGTGCCAAGGGCGCGGTGGAACTGGCAATGGCTGAAGTAGGCCGGGGGGTCGCCCGGTAGGACCCTTGGCGCGACGGCAGACATCACAACCAGCAACGTAGCGAGCCACGTCAGCCTTCAGGCGGGGCCACCAAAACTCCCGACTGACCAAATGGGTGGTCCGATACCGTCCAAAGTGCCCTGCTGCTGGGGCATCATGGGCCATCCGGAGAACCTCCAGCCGTAGTGGCCCTGGCGGGACGTACAGACGACCGTGGTGCAGCAGCAGGCCCTGATGCAGGACCAGCCCCGGATATTGTGGACTGGACCCTTCAGCCAGCTCCCGGAGACGATCCTGGGCCCAAGCGTCGACCCGCTGCTGTTCCCGCACCCGAACCTGCAGTGGCTGCGCCTCCTGGGTGGCCAGGAATGCAGCCGGAGGTAGAATCGTGGTGGGTTCTGCTTGCTGTACCGTGTCTGCGTTGTCTTCAGGTTTCCGGGACAAAGCATCCGCCTTCTGATTCTGAGAGCTAGGGATGTAGCGGATCCGAAACTGGAACCGGGAAAAGAACAACGCCCACCGGATCTGTCTTTGGTTCAGCTTGCGGGTGGTCTGGAGGTACTCCAGGTTCCGGTGGTCGGTTCTCACCTCCACCGGATGTCGTGCCCCCTCAAGATGGTGGCGCCAGACCTCGAAGGCTACCTTGATAGCCAGTAGTTCCCGCTCCCACACAGTATAGTTACGCTCCGCTGGGAGGAGCTGGCGGGAATAGAAGGCGCAGGGTAAAAGTGGCGCTTCCGGTCCGTGCTGCTGAGACAAGACGGCACCGAGAGCCATACTGGAGGCGTCAGTCTCTACCACAAAGGGTCGAGAAGGATCCGGATGCTGCAAGATTGGCGCTCTCTGGAAACAGGCCTTCAACCCTTGAAACGCCTCCTCCGCCTCCTTGTCCCAGGAAAACGGCATCTTGGGGCGCAGTAGTCGGGTCAACGGGGTGGTGCAGTGAGCATAGTCCGCAATGAAGGTTCGGTAATAGTTGGCGAACCCCAGGAAACGCTGTAGGTCCTTGCGGTTCCGAGGTGCCGCCCATTCTCGAACCGCTGCCACCTTCCCAGGATCCATCTGCACCCCACCTGGTGAGAGTCGGTGACCCAGGAAGTCCACTGACCGCTGATGAAACTTGCACTTGCTGAGCTTTGCATACAGACGATGCTCACGCAAGCGCTGCAGCACGGTCCGGACATGGCCTTCGTGGCACGCCGGGTCACGGGAGTAAACCAGAATGTCATCCAAGTACACCACCACATACTTGTCTAGCAAGTCCTGGAACACGTGGTTGATGTACCGTTGGAACACAGCAGGCGCGTTGCACAAACCAAAGGGCATAACCAGGTATTCGAACTGTCCGTACCGGGTCCCAAATGCGGTCTTCCACTCATCCCCGGCGCGGATCCGAATCAAATTGTAGGCACCCCGGAGGTCTAGCTTGGTGAACACCTGCGCCCCTTGCACCCGCTCCAGTAACTCCGAAATAAGGGGCAAAGGGTACCGGTCCGGGATGGTGATTTTGTTCAGGGCCCGGTAATCATGGCAAAGGCGGAGCTCCCCACATTTCTTTTTAACAAAGAGCACTGGCGCAGCAGTGGGCGAGGTAGAAGGCCTAATGAACCCACGCTCCAGGTTCTTGCGCAAGAAGTCCTGTAAAGCCTCGCGCTCTGGCTCGGTTAACGAGTATAAGCGACTCACCGGTAGAGGCGCTCCGGGCTGGAGGTCTATGCCACAGTCAAAGGACCGATGCGGCGGTAGCTGGTCTGCCCCCCGTTCCTCAAACACGTCGTGATAGTCCCGGTATTCAGCGGGGAGCGTTGCAGCAACCTCCTCAGTGGGCGCAGCTGCTAGCATCTCAGTCTCAGCCGGAGAACTGGGGTCTGGGAAGTGTACAGTCCGTTTGACCCAGTCAATCCGCACATTGTGAGCCTCCAGCCAGTCCATCCCAAGCACCAGGGGGAACCGGGGCATGGAGGCAATATCCAGAGTTCGCATCTCACGGTGCTGCTGGAGGCACAGGACCAGGGGCTGGGTCTCCTGAGTGACGGCACCCGAACGCAGGGGCCGTCCGTCGATTGCCTCCACCTGCACCGGTTCTGGCTTGTTCCGCAGTGGCACCCGATGCTGGGCAGCAAAAGCAGCGTCCATATAAGAGCGGGTTGCGCCCGAATCCACCAGCGCATGGGTAAGAATCCATGGCCCTCCTGGAGGGTATAGATGTACCGGAACCATAAGGTGTTGTAATTCAATTGGTGCGGCCCCATTCTGTGCTGTTTGGGACCCCCGGTAGCCAGGGCCATCAGCTACTGGGGTTTGGTGGTTTCCCTGCGGCTGGTGTTTCTCAGGACAGGACCTTGCATAGTGTCCGCTTCCACCACAATAGAGACAAAGATTCCCCTCCCGACGCCGCGACTTCTCTGCGGGGGAGAGGCGTGGCCGCACTGCCCCAAGCTGCATAGGTTCCTCCAATGACTTAGCTGGGCCCGTGGGGCTGCTGGTCGACACTGGGGCCAAGAACTGGAGGTGCCGGCGGTCCCGAGCCTGACGCCGGTCCTCTAGCCGATCGTCAATCTGTAGACTCCATTGGATAAGGGTGTCTAGCATGGTGGGGCGTTCCATCGTGGCCAGCTGGTCCAGTATCTCATCTGAAAGCCCCTCGAGATACTGGTCCCGGAGAGCCGAGTCGTTCCAGGTCAAGTCCTGTGCCAGCAGCCGGAATTCTGTGGTGTATGCGGCCACCGTGGACTTGCCCTGTCTCAACCGCCGAATCGCCCGGTTGGCTTGACTCCCTTTCTGGGGGTTGCCGAACGCGGCCTCCAAACGATTGCAAAACCCCGTATAGTCTGCCAGCAAGGGGGAGTCTTGCCTGAGTAGCGGCAACGCCCACTTGGCCGCCTGGTCCTTTAACAAACTAATCAAAAAGTGCACCTTGGTGCGGTCGTCAGGAAAGTTCCGAGCTCGCCCCTGAATATATAGCTTGGCCTGGGCCAGGAACATAGGAAAGCTGGCCGGGGCTCCATCAAATTTCTCAGGCAAAGCCACTGGGTACTTGCCAGGAGTCGGGGCGTCGGCCCCAGGAGCCGGTAGGGCTTCTAAGCGTCGCTGAAGTGCCACGACCGCGTCACTGAGCTGCTGCACGGTGTGAGTTAAGGCCTGGTTCTCCTGGGCCAAAGTCACCAGTGCAGCCGCCTGGTCCTCCATGGCCTCTGGCTCTTCCCGAATGCACCCCTACGAAGGGGGAGTGCGGGTGTGGCGGGAGCAAACTGTGCTGGCCCCGGGGGTAAGGTACCGTGAATGTAGCAGAGTCCACACGAAGCGGGGCGAGGTCCGATGCAGAGAGACGGGCGGGGAACAGGAACGCTGGAACAGAAGGCTGAGCAGGTAACAGGAACACCGGATGGTCGGGAACAGGAGGCCGAGCAGGAAACAGGAGTACTGGATAGTCAGGAACAGGAAGCCGAGCAGGGATCAGGAGTACCGGTTAGTCAGGAACAGGAGGCCGCGCAAGGATCAGGATCACAGGAAGGTCCGAAGCCAACAACGACGTTGCTCCCGCAACCTGGGGCCGGGATGAGTGGGCTTTTATCCTCTTCTAAGGTCAGGGGCGGTCCCGACCCCCAGGAGCCCCGCCTACCTTGGCCTTAAGGCGAGCACTCCTCCTGGGGGCAACTAGTTCCCTTCGCCTCTCTGCCCTAAGCCTCTGCAGATCAGGAGAGGCCGAAGGGTTACTGGGCCCTGGAGGAGGCTCACCTGTGGCCACTGAGTCATCAGGCTCCTCTGGGGCCAGGAGGACTTCACCTGGGGCCAGCTCCTGCTGCACTGCCACAGGTGCAAGCTCTTCAGCCTCTAGGCCTTGCCCCAGTTCAGCCGGCCCTGGGGGCGGGGACTCCTGTGCAGGCTGGGATTCCTCTGTTTCATCCTCCGAATCGGAATCCCAGGCCATCACAAAAGGTTTGGAAACACAGCCCTAAATCACCAATTCAATAATTTGTAGTGATTAAATAATGTTCAGAATCAGACCGTTCTAAGAAGATATTTCCATAGTTAGGAGCTTCTGGGATAATTACAAGCCAAGCCCAAACTCTGCCAACACTCAGGATTAAGCAGCCCTCCACTTCTACAATATCCATCCCTTCACTTTCTTGCTGAAACTAACATGGCAGCAATGTAGCAGCAATGATACCAATAAGAAGAGTTATTGATTTCAGTCAGGTGCTGGGGAAGTACCAAGCAATGATGTTTAGCTAGTTGGGACAACCCACCTGTCAAACAGAAATACATTTGGGGATTAACAGGCAGGTCATCTCATGTACCTGCCAAAGCTGACCCACTGAGTTCTGAACAGATTCGTCATACTGAGCCAAAAATGTTCCACATCCATTTCAATGCCTAACAAAATCTGCACAGAAACTACAGTCATACCTCATGTTACATCCACTTCCTGTTACACTCTTTCAGGATACGTCCCGCAGCGACCCAGAAGTACCGGAAAGGGTTACTTCTGGGTTTTGCCGCTCATGCATGCACAGAAGCAGTGAATCACAACCCGCACGTGCGCAGACACACAGACGTGGGTTGCGTTCTTTTCATGTTGCGAATGGGCCTCTGGAACGGATCCCGTTCGCAACCAGAGGTACCACTGTATTATTATCAACCACCAGACTCATTTGGGGGACAATAGAAGCAGGAAGAGGGAGAACTGTAACTGAGTTGCAAGGTCTAAGCATTACTGTGTTCTTGTGTCCCCATCATTCAGAGTCCAACTGCAGCTGTGGCTGGTAAAGGAGCCAAGTTTAAAACAAGCCAATTAATAATAGTGGAACATAGGAAGCTTCCCTATACTGAATCAGATCATTGGTCCATCTAGTTCAGTCCTGTTGACACTGCATGACTTTCAAAGACTTCAGGCAGGAGTCCTTCCCCAACCATACTTGGAGATGAGATCCCTGGGACTGAACCTGAAACCTTTTTCATGCAAGGCATGTGCTTAACCACACAAATATGATCAAAACCAAATGAGTTCTTTTCAGCAGAGGTAATTCTGAATCAAGCTGGGAGAAGTATTCCCAGCCATAAGCAACTTTTCCAATGCCTGTTCAAATATGATGAGAGACACATAAATATTCTATAATTTTTTATGCTTCTGTTGAACCTTTCAATATAGACACCTGTCTGGGACATTCTAAATAACCAGAAGGGAGCATAATATGTGGCAAATAGAAATTGTGAAGTACTTTATCCAATGAGGACGGACAAATAAGACTTGAGTTGTGCAGTATATATGTTAAGGTCTATTTAGTGGTTTGAAAACTATTTACAAAGAGTCCCTAATTTAGGATTTCATGGCACAGATTAATGTGGTCCCTTAACAGCCCAATTTCTGACTACTGAAGGATTCTGAAAAAAATCTCATCTAGACATCAAATGTAAGGAAACAGAGTCTTTGGAGACACATCATGATAAAGTGCAGATTGAGCAATACGCTCAGTGAACAGAATGAGCAGTTCAAGAGTTCAGAATGTGTTCATTTGAAAGGTGTTCAGTTAAAGAGAAGGGCATTGTACAGACAAAGGCACAGAAAGGTCATCATTACAATCATTTCATCTTCATTACCAAACTGCAGTCATAGCACTGGTGGGCAAACTATGTCTACACTCATCCACTGTTTTTGCTGTTTGGAATGCAAAGAGAAACAAAAGCATTATGAAAATATAAATATAAACCTATGGTCTTGGCAAGAGAAACATGTAACTGTTGCACACTCTTAGGAAACACAGACACAGCATGAAATTTCCTATAGGTCCTCTACGCCATGGTGAATGTGAGGGTATATATCTAAATAAGAATGAATTCCTTTTCCCATGTAAAAAATATTTTACGTGTAAAAATAATTCCCCTATCCAGCTGCAGTCATGGGCAATTAGTCACTCAGAGCCACTGGTAGTCCTAAATGCAAAAGTAGGATGGTAGATTAGAGCGACAGTGCACACGGTTTGCATGCAGAAGGCTCCAGGTTCAATCCCTGGCATCTCAGTTAAAAGAATCAGGTAGCAGGTAGCCCAAGAGTTTGGAGAACTGAAGCCAGTTGGAGCAGATAACACTGGACTAGATCGGCAAATAGTGTGAGTTAGAATAATGCAGCTTCCTATATGCATACCCACTCACATCAAAAGAGGCATCCAACTAGTTCAAGTGGGTTCAAATGAATTTCACAGCAGTGTGAAGTTTCCAACAGTACAATTACCAGGTCAAATAACCTAGGAATATCAGAAAGTGTGGATTCTATAGATCTCTCTTTCTGCTTGTCTTTTTCATCTGTAAAACCAGAAATATGGGTAATTTAGCCTACACCACTGCAGGATTCTACTCTTGCAATAAGCACATCATCCAAGCTCTCTCAGAATAATTAGGGTTATGGGATATGTCATTTCTACTTGCCATTATTTTCTATTAGAGAATAGCAGCTTTTAATTCCTGCCAGCTGGCGCCACACAGCATGCAAATTCCAAAGGAAACAATGCATGTCAATACTGTACTCTAAGTTAACCTGAAATGAAGAGTACTAACATATTCTGAAAGGAGGACTAATTTCTCCATTTTATGGAGTTCAGAATAAACAACTCTGAAGGATACCAAAAAAAAAGAAGAAGAAGATTCTAATTTAATTTTGAAGAATTTGTGTTGATAAAATCCACAAAGGAATGTATTGCTTGCTGTGGCTTAAATTATGGGGCAGGGGGAGAGAAGAGGCCACCATAGGTTATGGTCTCTACTACAGCACATACACTTAGAGAAAAAGAACAGCAGGTTGAAACAATTTCATCCTCAACTGACAGGGTTTAAGGGTTCTGCATGTTTCTCTGACAGCAAAAAAGCTACCAACAAGCCAACTACTGGGAGAAGAATCCTTTTGGTGAAGAAAGAACTTGCCTCTTTAAAGTATACGTATACATTCTCTGTGAGGTCACTGATGACATTAAATTAAAATCTGGCCCATAATGAATTCTCTTTTCATGTTAAATTTAGCAATTCTGTACAGATGATCCTCCCAAAACATGCTCATATTTGACTAATTGATGCCCCTCTTTCCCCTTTATTTTATATAATGGGGGGAGGGATCATCCTGCTCACTACTGGCCTCACCCATCACCAGCATGTGTCCCTCAACAGAGAACTCCTGATAGAGAAAATGTTTGCCCTTCATTGGTGCAGAGACAGGGGGCTTGCGAGATTTCCTAAAGGAAATGGCTCTGTCATTGTCACTCACCAAATGACTCGAGCCCACAGACAAATTTATTTGAGACAAATATGTCACATTTTGTTTCTTCTGTTCTATCCCTACGGTTAAAAACCTGTAACATTTTTAAAGCATGTGATTTCAGAGAATGCTGAAGTTAAATGATTAACAGCAGCTAGAATATTTTACTTTATTAATATTGCCATCATTACAATTCATGGTTTAGGTAAAAGCAAGTTGCTCTTTCCTTTCTGCTGACAGATCTTTATCACATAAAACTTTCTTTTTAATCTCTGAAATTCTTCACTTTACTCTTAGCTTCGTTTACAGCTCTTCTCCAATATCCTCCACTTTAAGCAAAGCTAGAAGAGGTATCTCATCTGCTCAGTTACTTACATTGCTACAGAATAAATACCATTTCCTCTCATGGTTGATGAAATATTAATCAAAAACAGGAACAGAGTGATGCTATCTGAATGTGGATGTCTTTCTAACAGTCTAGAAGAGATCTGGAGGTCATATAATAGCTTTGGACAGAAAGGGGGAGTGTATAACACAGAAACAACATTGGATATGGAGTAAAGAGCATGTATTACAAGAAGATTAGATAGACTGGCTTTACAATCTTACAATCATTGTTTTATGGATGACTGCAAAGACATAGTCCAGAAAGTAAGCAGGCCTGGTGACTTTTAAACCCCCCAAAAGTGAAACAAGTTCCTCAAACACTGAAATACAGCTACACATACTTCTCCAGTACTGGTGGTCATAGAAAAAGGGGTGGCATTTAATCGCAGAGGGTTGGCCTTCCAGGGAATGTACACTCCAAGCCCAACACTCCCATAATTACACGCTCACACAGAGAAAGAATGCATGGTGTTGAAGATCTTGGGGGCAGGAAATCCCCCTAAACCCTAGGAATGACTAAATACTAGGATTTTGATTGATTGAGATATGGATTAAAGCACAAACTGCAGAGTTGTGCCCAACAGGGAATTCCTGGACTGGCTTATGCAAACCAGCCTGGCTGCTTGGGTGAACAGCAAACCGGTTAACATGACAAAAGATGTTGATGTTACCAAGGTGATGGGTGTATGTTTGAGAGGACAGGAAAAGGGTTTGTGGAAAGAAGAAGAAGGAAGAAGGGCTGAGCTCCATCTCGGGAGAGGCTGGCTGCAGGCGGCTTACACTGTTGCCTCTTGGAATGATTATGCCATAAGATCTGGACTCCCTCCATGCGCTGAATGTGTAAATAGGTGAATAAACCATAGTTATTAAAACACAACAGTCTCCGCTGTGTCTTCCATTCTCCAAAGGGCCACAGATCTTGTGTGGATGCCTGGGACCCCAAGGGCTCTTTCCACCGCTTGGCATTGAGAGGTAACATTTGTAACAATACACAATAAGGAACTAACCAGTTTAAACATGGAGCTGTAGCCTATGAAGTTCTACTCAGAGTAAACCCAGTGAAATTAATGAGCCTCGGTTAGTAATGTCAATGGGTCTGCTTCACATAGACATAACCCATAAAATTATCCAGCCAACAAACCATAGTGTATCAGCCTCAGAACAAGTCTAATGCCCAGGCACACACTGACTGCTCCCAGTTTCCAATGATACAGAGAACAGAAAGTTGTGCTTTAGTGCTACTTATGAATGAGAAACTGTGGTTTAGCAAGACAGAAAATTGAACAGAAATTACAAAACAGAGAAAAAGAGTAAAAATGGGAGGAAATGCAGTGACCACTAGAAATCATTCAATAATTTTTAATTAGGGTTGAACAAATTTTCTCACATTCCCCAATTCACTGCTACATTTTCAGGGATAGTTGTTGCTGGGGTTTTTTTTTTTTTTTGGGGGGGGGGTTGACATGGGCACCTATGATCCTTGATTTTTTTATTATTGTCATTGCTGCCCCTGCCCCAAAATTCTTTTATTTTAAGCCCAACGTTGCTGAGGAACTGACAAAATCCTTTAAAATCCAAAATGACACAGAACTGTGGTATATCTGCATGGTTTTTCGCTTTCTTTCTTTTTTAAATAGTGCCTTGTCAAAAATGTTCCACTACTGCTGCCTGGTGATAGCAAAAAGAGAGGCTGATGACAACCACTATAATCGCCACAATAGACCCCAGCCCATGAACAACTAGATGAGCTTATTCCCTCAAATGTCCCTAGGGTGTTTATCTGGGGGGGGGGGTATTTCTTCCTCCTAACAAAAGAAAAGTCAAGAACTTTTGGTTCGACACTAATTCACTTGTTGGGGAATAATTTGTCAACTAATGTGTTTCCTTAAATAGTGGATTGGGCACTGAAATAATGTCCTTGAACGCTTTAGAAATCCGTCAAGCTACAATAATAAAACTACTTGGCTTGATAAAATTGTCTCAGCAATCAGTTTCTCACTGCTCATCGCAACACAATATTTTGTTATGAGCAATCCCTTCCTACCAAGCTAAAAATGTATTTGTGCACAGAGTTCACTATGGTGACATTGACCCCATGGTATTTCCTGTTTATAACTGCGTTACAAATACAGATAGGCTGCTTGATGATTCTTAATTTTTGAAATGTGTCTAGGTGGAAACACAGCAGTTACCTCTTGGCATATCAACCAGGAGGTACAATGAATGAATGCACACGTAAGTAGACTCTTCCTATCAGTGTCTACAAATTTGCACTGAGGCATCTTTACATTTTTATTTTAAAATGATCATTTATTTACTGTGTTTATTTATTTTGCATGCCAATATGTTGGATTACTATGCTCATGCCAACATCAGATAGTTTTGTTGCAAGTCGCAAGTTCATTACACCACTGATCATCCGCTTCCAGAAGTGATCCCCCTTTTTTTGTATACATCAGGTAACTACCCCTCCCAAAAATGTGCATTTTTGTCACTTTCAAGTTTGTTTGAATGATGTCATAATATCAGAACTTAAATAGAAATAAAGATCTTACAGTTTCAACAACAAAAATTGGCCCAAGCTTTCATACAAACTATATCAAAAAACAAATGTTTCTCCCACAGAGAGAGAAAGAAAACATGATTCTGTTCTGTACATTACAATGTTGAGTGTAAAATCTCTGATAAGAAGGCATGTTAACTGATAAGACTTTGGAACCTACAAGAAACCATAACCTAATAGGCAGAAAGCATTTATAAGCAGCTATAAATTTTCCAATTTTATTTAATGTGTAGAGCTTTTAAGGGAATAAAAATGATGTTCCTGTTTAAAAAAGTGAATTTGCCTGTTATGTCTTTAAAAAGAATTCTGCACACAAACGCGCACACACATTTATAAATAAAAAGGCACATCTAGTATATCTCAGATATATTTATGGATCAGGGGCCCGGCTCTTAGAAAACTTACTTTGTTTCCCTCCTCCCTTAACTTTCCCAGAACTCATTTACATATGTAAAGCATATAAACCTCAAAAGCAGATAGACTTGAGTTTAAAATAATAAAATAAGAAATAACACACCTGATGATTCTTGCACTAAGCAAAATAATATATTTTTGTCATAAGCTGTGTTGTATTTAATATTCAGATCGAGGCATCTCTGTCTCATTCTAGCAAACCCTTTTGACAAAAGCCATCCAACGTCTGCCAGCAGTATCGAGTCCAGCTGAGGACAAATTTCAAGATGAACCTGAAATCAATTTGCCATCAAATTTTCATGCTTCTCCCAGACTATCTGTGGCATTTTAATTACAAGCACCCTAGGCAGGGGGTACTACACATATTGACACTTAGCTCCTACAATAAACTTTATTGGCAACCTCTGTCTGAATGAGGTACTCAAGTAGAATAACAAGAAATATACCAAGATATCTGAGCAGTTAGGGTATAATGACTTCAGATCCTTTTGTCCCAACTGGTAGGCATCTAAACATTATAAGCTTTTTTCAAAAATAATAATAAATAAATAAACAGGTGCTAGAAAAGGGAAATATTATTTCAAGACTATGCAAATATTCTTTTCAGCCCATTTTCTGGTAGGGCATTACTACAATTATAGCATATTTAAATTATTTCCCAATTATTCCCCAACCATTGTTAAACAGCTCTTAACTATAAGCAGTACACACAGACAAGTTAATAAGAGAATATCAGTGCCTCACTGCCTTTATACTAACCACATCATATTCTTGGTTCACATATTCTTGGTTCAATAGATGCTCTCCTACAGTCAGATTCAAGAAGCTGAAGTCAGAGGGCAAATACTTACAAGATGGGTGGTACTGAATTTATGCCAAAGTGAACCCATGCTGGCATAAACCTTGCTTATGCAATAGCAAGCATACATTTCTTCCTGATGGCAGTACCTCGAAATGGTCATCAAAATAGGTAGCGGCTTACTTACTCTAGACTGCCTCCTTCAAGGCTCAGAGTCTGTGTTTTATGATTATAGTTTCTACCTCATTACCATCCTCCCCACTCTAGAAAAAATATTGTGGGAATTTTGTTGATTGTTTCATGGTCTCCTTCCATTTCATGAGTCTCTGAAAGGGGAAGGGACATGCATGCATGTGAGAGGGAGGGAGACTGTCCATTTCTTTGGTTTATGTTAGCTGTGACATTGTTAGTTTCCTTATTGTTAGGGAATGAACTGACATTTATTTATTAAACTCAGTAATATTGAACCCTAAACATTTAGCACATGCACATTTTTGCATATGTGATTATCATTTGGTATAGGGATAATGTTTGTCTGGCCTGGGGGACTTTTAGGGCATGGGACTGTGAGCAAAAGTGAGGTTAAAGTGTATGATGACCAGCAGTTACAACCACTTCTTTACTAACCAGCTCTCTTCCTGGCAAGAGAACAACGGGCAGAAATGATACTGAGAAGGAGGTCATTCTCCTCATCCCCATGAAAGGCAAGTCCACACGTAGGAGGAGACCCAATGAAAGTATGCTGCTGAAAAGCTTCCCAACCCAGTACATGTAAGGAGTTTGTGGGTGCTAGACCACTATCATATCAAGATCAGGCAAATGTAAGAATTTAATCAATGCTTGGAGTGTTAAAACTTGTGTATTGAGCTATGTGCTAGACAATACTTATCCCTTGGAATCAACTAATGTTAAGACCTAATTTTAAAAGATAAAGGACCCCTGACAGTTTAGTCCAGTTGCAAACGACTCTGGGGTTGCTGCGCTCATCTCGCTTTACTGGCCGAGGAAGCCGGCGTTTGTCTGCAGATAGTTTTTCCAGGTCATGTGGCCAGCATGACTAAGTCGCTTCTGGCGAACCAAAGCAGTGCACAAAATGCTGTTTACCTTCCCACCGGAGAGGTACCTATTTATCTACTTACACTTTGATGTGCTTTCGAACTGTTAGGTTGGCAGGAGCTGGGACCAAGCAACGGGAGCTCACCCCATTGCAGGGATTCGAACCGCCGACCTTCCGATTGGCAAGCCCTAGGCTCAGTGGAGTGATGGACCATTAAGAAGAACAAAGGATCAAATGACTCTGTCTGATACAGCAAATGGGAGGTGCCCCACCTCAATTCACAGCTAGTTGGAAGATGAGCTTAGAGGTTGGAGTTGGAGGAGAAAAGGAGACTGAGCCCCCAGCTGCATGGATGTTTAAAACAGGTAAGCCATGCCCCCTGGTCAACCAGATTGGTCGGCCGTGGGGCGTGACGCAGCTGGGACTTCCGATGATGCACCATGCCCCCCACTGTACATGGGGAGTGCTTGTGGCCAGCTTGCAACTCTGCCACCCTGGGAAGGTGAGCGGCTTAGCAGAGGGAAGCAACAAGCAAAGAACAATAGTTGGTGTCTGATTAGATCCAAGGCTGTACCTATGGAAGAGTCAAGACCCTCTTGGAGTGCTGATGCTGTGAATCTCTCCATTGGAGGTTCAGAGTGTATATATGTCTAAATAAATCATATATCCTAAAGACACCTCAGTCTCAGCTGTTCCTACTTTTCCAAAAGAAAACAGGAACACTAAATTAAGCATCTGGAGATTGGGGATGGTATGCAACGATACTGTACAGATGCCACCCATCTCTGTTTTGTTTGCATCATATGAAGACCTGAAATATCTGGTTTGAATTAGTAGCCTACAAATTTGGTGGGGGCCATTATCAAATCAAAGCTTATTGTTGAATATGAGAAAGCAAACTCTCTCCACCCACACCACCACTTAATCACTTTCTACAGCTCTTTGAATTTTGAAGCTTTTAAGTTATCCAAAGTCCTTTTTCGTAATCATTCCAATCTAAAATGGATAGATGGCTTCCATTTGTCAAAGCTAACAGAATGTTTTGGATCAAGAGCCTGTATTTTAATGCTTGGGTCTACATTTTTCAGAAGACCCCCCCCCCCAAAAAAAAAAACCACACCCAGAATCAAAAGTTCAATTTAAAAAGTGGGCAAACTGCATGTGATGCCTATGATGGTAGCAGTGGTACTGCATTTTTAAGAAAAGCAACTCCAGGATCAAGGACATTTGAACAGGAGAAGTCTGGGTGTGTATGTGCTTAATGCTCTCTCCAATACCAGCCTGTCCATTCCAAATCACCTTCTTTCCCTCAAGTTGCTTTTCCAGTCTATTGGGATTTCTTTTTACCCCCACAGATGGTCAAGGATTATAAAAGTCACATAATACATTTTTTGCTTTAAAATAAAACATATCTGTATTGGTTACAAACTTAAACATTTACTTCTGCTTAACATTCCAGGAGGGTAAGCAAACTTAATTCTGAAACATTCAAGTTCAGAAGAAATATCAACGACACACCATTGCACACTGCTTTAAGTCATCCTTTGCCTATTGGATCCGCTACCATCCAAATGCATTCAGTAAATTTCATCAAAAAAAGAATGTTGAACTCTAGTGAAATAATCAACATCCATTCCTTTCATAATAAGATTCCTCCTTATACCCATTCCCAAGTGTCCTATTACAAAGGAATTCTTCTGTCAGAGACTGTGCATTTATGAATGACAATCAAGCTACAATGACCCCTAGTGGTTATTAACAATAAGTGACATGAAGAAAACAATTTCTACCGTAAAAAGATCCTTTTGAAAAGCTAAATGTGCTTTTGCAAAAAGAAAAGAAAATTATGAGCGTTTTTTACCATATATGTGTTACATACTTAAAGGAACAATCCAATAAGTAGCTCTGCCTACAATAATAAATTTGGATATTGCACATTAATGAACAAGATATTCCTAAGACATTTTTATACAACAGGGCCAAAAGTGTGGGCTGTAGCTGAGTTAGTGCCATAGCTAACATTGTCATTTGGCTTCACCACATTTTTCTTTTCCATGGCACTTCATTCCTTCCTTGCTCTGCTCCTTAATCCGTTTTAGCTGTAACTCTAACCCCACCTATCTGGCAATAAACCCCATTGAACTTAAAAATACTTACTTCTGAGTAGACATGGTTAGGACTGCACTGTGAGTAAAAAGATCCTAGACCTGCACCCTTCCCTCTCTGCCTTCTCTACTGTTCAGCTTCACACAATCCCAAAGGGCATGTTAGCAACAGGGAGGGGGTGGAACCAGTCCCTTTGTGATTACAGCACCTATTCAAAATTCCAGGCAACATTTCAGTTCATTCAAAGCATGTTGTTTTTCTAATACAAAACAGCTGTTTGCCCCACAGGCAACCGTGTGGAGGAAATCAAACCATCATTGAAACCACGAATTCGTTCAAACAGAAAAATTAGCACAGACAAAAAACTGCCTAAACCTTCACCATTAACATGCTTACTCCCTCTCTCAACTATGACGCTTCACAATGCATGGGGGGTAACAACGATACAGTTGTGCATGGAAAAGACAGGTTATTTGCAACCCCTTGATGATGACAGTATTGTTTTATTTGAAGGATAAATGCTTTAAAAAATACTTGCCCTGTAAAATGCAATTTTTAAAAAATGCAGCCAGGTCTCGCTATACCCAATATTTCACCACCTTCTCATAAAAACCCTAAATAATAACATACATGGATATACAAATGACACCACATACAAGAGAAAAAAATCTTGCATTCTTTACAGACTTCTTGATCTATAACTTATACACTTTCAAAGCTGATGTAGCATAGTGGCTAGGTAAAACTTATTTTAAATTTTGTTTTACATCTTGTTTTCAAACAAAGGAATGCCTGTTTCCATAAGCCAGCATACAGATCTGCAGATTTGCATTTCTACTACTGCATAAATATTACTCCTTCTTTTAAATTTGAAACTCCAGTACATTTTCTCACAATGTGACTAACATTTCTTAGAACAGTATCCACTTCAAATGGCAGGGAAATACAACAATTTACACACAATAACTTGTGTCAAAGTCTTAGGGATATTTACACAGAACAGAGCCCCATTAAGTCCGAAGAGGCTTGCTTAGAAATAAGTATGCATGTAGCTTTATCCTGAGTGGATAAACCTGTGAAAAACAATTTAAGAGCTTTTCTAGGCATCAACAATAGTTACAGGGAATGCATGTCTAGGGTGGTGACATTGCAACAGCAGACTCTGCCTCTATATCAGTTTATCAGAACACTTTTAGAAAGTTCTCCATGTATTGCTGTGGGTGTGGGGGTTCATTACATTTGTCTGAAAACCCTGAGTTTAAAGGTGCCTGATCATGTAAAGAAAGGCCTCTTCACAAAGGCCTTCTCTCTAGACCAGGAGTCACTAATCTCTGGCCTTCGAAAAGTTCATGCTCCTTCTGGGACAGTGTGTCCACCCTGGACTCAGCTCTCACCTGTGTCAGCATGCGACAGCAGCCACACTCCAGGAATGGCTTCGACTGGCTGGATAAACCAGGTGAGGGTAGCCAATGAGTCTCAAACCCTCAGTGAGTTAGGGACTTCACTTGCATGTGAAGACAGGCTCAAGCAGATTGTGTGGACAAGACCAATAGTGAGTCCAACAGTCAAGAAGGTGGTTTCTGCATGTGCTATAGAGGGAAGTGAGGGAAGGTAGCCCATCTCAGAGAAGGAAAACTCTGATCCTAAACCTCCGCTGGCTTGTGCGATATCTTTGGAAGAATTAAAGGCTGATGAGTAAACCCTACACAAATCCAGAGATGAATCCCTTAAAAAGTTGGATGCTGCCTTGAATGCCTCCTTCTGGCACCTCCTCCAGTTAAACTAGTGCCAAATGTATTGCTGTCCTTTCCTTTGGATCATATCAGTGAGGCCAAGAGGAGATTCCCATCATCTGGGCAGCCCATTATCTCTATACACACTACCCAGGCTTGTACCCCAGGGATGTCACTTCAGTGCTGCTAAGGCAGTTTGACTCCATTGTCTTTCAAGACACATGGATGCCAACAATAACATGCATATTCATTGTATTAATTTCTAGGCACTTGAAAGGGGCTTAATTTTAACACATCATTGCTAACACTATGAATCTGTTGAAAGTATGAACAACTCTAGAAACACTGCAGATATTTATATCTCTGAAAACGGGTAAGATCATGTTAGTATTTTTGGACTACTCTTTTCCAGAAGTCTGATTATACAAAGAATGACTCTGTGTGTTTGTACTATGCTTTGCCAGAGTTAAACTTTGGTACTTTCAATATAGTTCTCAGACCATTCCTCCAGGGTATAAGAATTACTTGCTATAAAAAGAAAATACACAAGGAATTTCACTTAGAAATAGAAGTTTTACATTTTCATTGTATATGTTAGAGTCCTAGGGGGACACACTACCAAGGCTTTTTATTGTAAGAGGATGCAGCATGCAATAAATTGGAATCTGAAATAGATGTTCCAGACAAAGTCTTATCATTAATTCAATGAAGAACAGCAATATTTTTAGTTTAATTCTTTCTGAAGAATATCTCTGACCATATCAGGACACTATACACCTGTTGATGCAGCCTAGAATAGCATTAGCTTTTTCGATGCTGCATCACACTCCTGACTCAGGTTAAACTTGTGGTCCACCAAGACCCCTAGATCCTTTTCACATGTACTACTGGCAAGTCAGCTTATATTTTTTCCTGCCTAAGTCCATATTGAAATTCATTTTGTTAGTTTGGGTCCAGTTCTCCAATCTGTTAAGATCATCCTGAATGGTGATTCTGTCTTCTGCTGTACTGGCTACCCTGGCAATGTGATTAGCATCTCCTAAATTCCTTGATCCAAGTCATTTATAAATATGTTGAACAAAAACAGGCCCAGGACAAAACCTTGCAGCACCCCACTTGTCACTTTCTTCTAGGATGACAAGGCACTTGTTAGTTTGGTCAGTCAACTATCTATAGATCCTCATCCAGCCCACATTTCACCAGCTTCCCCACAAGAATATCATGGGGGATTTTGTTAAAAAAAACCCTCACTGAAATCAAAATAAACTACATGCACAGCATTTCCCTGATCCATCAAGCTTGTAACTCACTCGAAAGAAAGAAAGAAAGAAAGAAAGAAAGAAAGAAAGAAAGGAGATTCATCAGGCATGAGAAACCCATGCAGGGTCTTAGTAATCAAAGCATCCTGTTCTAAGTGCTCACAGACTGACTGTTTAGTTATGTGTTCTAAGACCTTTCCTGGTATTGATGTCAAGCTTACCAGTCAGTAGTTACTTGGGTCTTCAACCAACTTCTTTTTTGAAGATAGGGACATTTGCCCACCTCCAGTCTGCATGGACCATACCTGTTTTCCATTAAATCCCAAATACTATAGACAGAGGCTTTGAGATTACATCCACGAGTTCCTTTAGCACACTTGGGTGCAGTTAACCAGGTCTTGGAGGTCTGCATTCATTTAAAGTAGCTAGGTGTTCCCTTACCAACTCTTTTTCTATCTTCCCTCCTTGCAGTTGAGCAGTTGTAGGTGTTGAGCAGTTACTCCCCTACCACCCAATAGCATTTCTCTATCTTCTCCACACAAGTGCATATATAGTGTTTATGCATATACTGTACAGTGTAACATTTGAACATTTATGGATTATATAAGGAGTTTGCTCAGGAGTTTCGTGTGTGCTCTGAAGTATTTATAGGGTTTTGGAGTGGACTAGAGTCTGTGGGTACATACTTTCTTATACAGTGGTACCTCGGGTTACAGATGCTTCAGGTTACAAATGCTTCAGGTTACAGACTCCGCTAACCCAGAAATAGTACCTTGAGTTAAGAACCCAGAAATAGTACCTTGAGTTAAGAACTTTGCTTTAGGATGAGAACAGAAATCATGTGGTGGTGGCGCGGCGGCAGCAGCAGCAGCAGGAGGCCCCATTGGCTGAAGTGGTACCTCAGGTTAAGAACAGTCTCAGGTTAAGAACGGACCTCCAGTACAAATTAAGTTCTTAACCTGAGGTACCACTGTATATATAAGAATGGAAAATGTTGGATGACTGCCATTCGGTGGCCATACCAAAAGCAACATGAGGAAGCCCAGCCCAAGCGAGCTGCTTAAGGGAGGAAGGGAAGACAAAAAGTCCCTGCCGCTTCCTTGTTAAATGTGCCATTAGCGGGGTTTAACAGATGGGTGGGGAGGCCGTTTGCCCAAAGGTTTAGCAACTTGATGGGCAAAGTACCTGTCCTGGCTACAGGTACCTTCCTGGCTACAGGAAGATTTAATGGTGCGCTGCAGAGACCATACACCATTTCACAACCCAACCGGATGAAGAACCTGTAAGGAAGTTTAATGAAGGGGTGGGGATATCCTTCACCCAGCCTGCCAGGGAGAGAGTGGGGAGTTTTAGCAGGTGGCTCTGTGAAGCACCCTGCCCCCGGTTAAACCTCACTTCAGGCAGGGTTGGAGAACAAACTACTCAAATGGTCTTCCCAGTAAGTAATGACATGCTTGTTAGTTTTGTAGTGTGCACTCATTTGTCAACTCAGCCTTGAATATAAAGTGGGGGTGGGCAACCTGGAACCCAAACCTCATTGTATTCAGCACAGAAGACTCTTGAAGCTGGCCTACTATTATCATCACAGTTCTTTTCTGTTAATTTCCATCTTATTTTTTCTTGTTTCCCTTCCACTTCCTTTATAATTTCAGAACAACTGGAAGGGACAGTATTTTATCTTTTAAAAAAGTGCTGATCCAAAATAAAATTCTAGTTCTATGACTTGGGGGGAAAGACCCCCCCCCCCAATCTGGGGTTTATGCTGTGTGAGTGGCCCTGCATAAAACAGGTAATTGTAATCTAGGATAGCCACGATGAAAATTTATGCAAATGAGTCCTTATACCAGATTAGGTAATCCAGAACATTTCTATCTCTGACTCCTCCCACTATTGGTTCTAGTTCTGCCCATCACTGACATGTGGTCTCCAGCATCTTATGCCCGAGTGAATGCAGTTCGCAACAGAAAAAAGGTTGCCCACCCTTGAAAGCTACACTTTTATTTTCTTCACAACCATTTTTTTGTGGATGTATCTTTTTAAAATAATGTATGAACCACTTAATGTTTTATAAATTTAAGTGAACAACATAAAACCAGTGAGTGATATTATTTAAAAATACAACATAAAACCAGTAAAAGCATGTAAAAACTGTAAGACAAACAAATAAAAACAGGTTCCAGTTTTACAGGTCAGTGAAAGTTCATCAAAAATATATCTCTGTATAAGATGTCTAAAGCAACTGGTGATTTGTATAATCAAATTACATAGTTATTATGTGAAATTTATTTGCCCTTTAAAGCAATTATTAAAAAAACCACCCTTTCATAATCTTGCAGTTTTCTAATGGACCCTGAATTTACAGGGTTATTTTGTATGATATTTTTGGGCAAATATGGTGTTGTAGACATGCAAGAAAAGGGTTTTTGGATACACAGTCTGTTGCATTTGATTTTAAACCATAGCTTTATAAATGGATGTGTTCAGATTGTTTGGAGTGTAGATTTGCTGTAGTTTCTGAACAGTCTTTAGTGAAGGAAGTAAATGACACTGATCTGTGAAGGTGGACAGTAAGATTTATAATGTATTTGTGCTAGCAGATTGCCAACAGAACTGGCCTTTCCCAGTGGTGCTGTACGCATACTTGGAAAATCAATAGGGATTAACCTATGACCCCCTTCACATACTTATACTGTGGTCTGCATTGCTTACCAATATTTCATCTGTTTCACTTAAATGCTGTTACTTACTCAATAATGTGTGGCTGTTCTTGCAAGCTACTAATTAATTTTTAAAATGTAGTATCACTTGGAACTGCGATAAAATACACCCATTGCACTGGGATGGGGAGAGCAAGCTGTTGGTTTACTTAGTAAATTCAAATGAATTAGCTTTAATTACTAAGCCCACTAAGAAAGAATAAAACCTTAACACAAAGATAAAAATGATGTAGTAAATCAAGCACAGACACATATTCAGAGGGTTTACCAGTGGAGCATTGTTGGTGCTTTATTTTTGTATATCTCAAAGCTACTGGTAGAGCACCATTTTGCATTAGGGATTGTACTACATACACAGCAGTGTAATTTCTTATAATCAGCACATGTTTGTGTGTGTGAGAGAGAGACAACTGTCTCCTTTAAGCATAGAATGAGGCTGTGGGATTGTGCCCATTGTTGGATGGTACCACTGCCCTGACATCCATATACTAGACCTGGACAGCTGCAAAGGAAAGTCCATGTTTGTAGATTTGCCATATGACCAGGGTTCCAGATTGCATGGAAAGCCTACACAAGTGGACTTACCCCTGCACATATTCACATCTGATGCTTGGATGATCAGGAGCTGGGCTGACATTCACTCATAACTGTGGTGGCAGATAGAGCCCTACAATCTACGGATGATGTCCCTTCACACAATGTAAATGAAAAGGGAACTATCATGTTACCTGCAACGTGTGTGTATGCAATTAGCATATAACTAACAGTGCAATCCTAATCATGCCTACACAGAAGTATGTCCTATTGAGTTCAGTGGGACTTACTCCCAGGTATGTGGAGTTAGGATTGCAGCCTTACTGTTTTGCATTAGAGCAACAAACATGGGGGTATGTGTGACCATATCAATTATTCCATGGGGGGATTGTTTTTCATAGACGGGAGAGACACCAAGATGCTCTTGAAAAGCAGAATGTGGATTTAACATTTGGAATTTTATTTTATTTTGTAAAAAAAATGAAATAGAAGAGTTAGTTGCCAAGTGGCAAAATGTGTGCACCCTGTAATACACATACTTTTAAAAAGCTCTTGTGTGGAATTTCAAAACATCTCTATTAGTATCATCTAATGTTTCTTTTAAAATGTAGTTTGTCTTGTGCTCTGTGGAACATTCCCCACCCCTAAGTCTCATATACTGAATTCAAACATGAAAAACGTTTGAAATATTAAAAACTCCAAAAATGTTCAAAGGTGCAATGTTTCATTGCAAGAGTGGGAGTTGGAAGGAGACTGAAAAAAGAAAATTGGTGATATAAATGAAGACTAGAAACAGAAATGCAGTGATTTAAAATGCTGTGAATGCTGATTGCTAGTTGCAAGCGTGTTTAGTTAAGATAATGATATTTAATATCCAAACACTTAGCAAAATTATAATTATTTATTCTTTCTTCTACTGGGCCATTTCTGAAAAAAACAAAAAGCCCTCACTATTTGTATGCAAGGATACATATTCTCCAGAGTTTATTTGCAGTTTGCTATTGATTCTGGTAGCTTGTATTTGAATTGGTCGATGTACTCTGTAACAAGGCACTCTGTAAGGTACCCTACCTGAACTATCAGTTTAAATAATGTATGCATAAATTGATTAATCATTACAGTAAGAGTTATTAGCTGCATTTATTTCTGTGTACCACTACTGAGGTCGTCTAGTAATCATGCATTCTTAAGCAGGAGATCAGCTTATAATAATTATAATAACTAATAATTATAGTGATAGAAATAGTTTTTATAGTTGGGAACAGCAAATGGCTGAATGTTGTGAAAAAGTTTTATAATCTTAACAGAGGCCACAATCTTAATAGACATTAAAATTCCTGCTTAATTTGCTGCTGCCTAAGTGCTGGAATAAAGAACTGCTCCCTGTTGCAAGGTCCATTTCCACATGGCCTGGGGGCAGGGCCCAGATCACCTTGAACAGCTAAAAGAGGCTCCTAGGAGGCCACTGGGACATTGCTGGAACAACTCTTGAGTTGCGCCAACTGGTTAAAATGTTGCAAAATGTTGTAAACGGTTCTAATTTTGCTTCCTCTGTTTCATTTTTGTCGGGTTGGGGTTGGCTTTAATTTGGGTATAACTGTAAACTGTTTATTATTGTTGTTATTGTTATTGGTTTTTATAGATTTATTGGTTTGTTTGAGGCTTGTATAGGATAGCTTGATTTCTAATGTTTGATGTTTTGTTGTGTTTTATATGTTGTAAGCCACCCAGAGTGTCTAAGGAAACCCAGCCAGAAGGGCGGAATATAAAATACAGTGGTACTTCGGGTTAAGAACTTAATTTGTTCTGAAGGTCTGTTCTTAACCTGAAACTGAAGCACTGCTTTAGCTAATGGGGCCTCCCGCTGCCGCCGCGCCACTGTTGCGCAATTTCTGTTCTCATTCTGAAGCAAAGTTCTTAACCCGAGGTACTATTTCTGGGTTAGCGGAGTCTGTAACCTGAAGCATCTGTAACCCAAGGTATCACTGTAGTAGTAGTAGTAGTAGTAATAATAATAATAATAATAATAATAATAATAATAATAATAATAATAATAATAATATTTGCATTCAATTAATCATTCTAAATGCAGGCATATGTTTTTGCTGGGGGTACATAAAGTTCAGTGCTGAGTTTTAGAACAGAACAGAAATGTTTATTATTAGAACATCCCTAACTTTAAAATTTCATTGATAGCAGAAACTCAGATTCCAGAAAGCTGTCTGTTGTCTAAAAGTTCCTCTTTTTTCTCACTTTACATTTTGTGTTTCTGTATGGATTTATTTGATTTGATTTTGCATAGATCCCCCAATGCATATAACTTGTACCAGTTGAGAATGTTGCACATATGTTTAGATTGGTTCTCTTAGACGATGGCATGTGGTTGTATTCAATGAAGTTCTTCTCCGAGTAGACTCACAGAAATTAATGAATCAAAGTTATTCATGTCTACTAACTTCCATGGGTTCACTCCAAGCAGGACTAGCACTGGATAACACCTGCAGAGACTAAGAAATGCCCAAAGTTCCAAGCACAATATACATGCACCATCCTCAGTACTATTTGCTTCTCTGTACTAGGATGCACAGGCTAGTCTAAGACATTTTGCTGCCTGTGGCAAAGAACAAGACAGTGCTCTCACCATTCCATGTACAGAAGCTGCCTGGACTAGTAGTTGAATCTTACATCAATACTAGTAACAGGATAATGGCCTCCATGCAGATGAGGGCAACAGGTTACATAGTTTACTAGATGAATGGCAGGCCTGTGGCACCTATAGTTTTTATCTCCATCAGAAAGGAAATACGGGCAGTTGGGAGGATAAGAGAAATTTTTGGAGGAACTACTGCTGCTCTTGCAGCTTCTGCCACCTGAGGTGATGCCCTCACTCTGCCTAATGGTGGAGGAGTGCAACCCTTGAGGTGTAGAATATAAAATTAGAAGCAGTCCTAAAAGTACTAAGATTGGAAGTAGATCAGATGATCTGCAAGTATTAACTCTGCTATCCCTTGTATAGTCTACATTTCTTCGGGTCGACACACATAACCATATAGGGTGATTCTGGAATGTGGATTGAATAAGAGAGGATTTGGTCTTGTAAAGTAATTGAGTTATGAATTGCATGCTCATCTGGCAGGTAATGGTTATAATGGCACCAAATGCATCACTTAGCAGCTAGCTGGTAAAGAGGTCACACAGCTGAACCACTTGGGTGGGGAGGAGAGAGAGAGACATGTCTGCCTGGGCTTTCATCCCTAATGATACTCTCTGGTTATGTGAATCAGCTCTCAGAGATATGGACTTCCACTGAAAACAATCCAGCCAGCTGCCATGTACCTCCCCATCACTTTCACTATTCTTCCTGAAAAGCCTCCAGTCACTTTTGTTGAGCGCTGATGCTCTGCACATCAAAAAATGAATACAGCATGAAGTGTGAGCATAAACACTCATTTACTTCTTTCTGTTGATTCTCCAGGCTCGATTAACCCTTTGAGTTAACTGGTGTGGAAAGCTGGCATTGAATACTCTTGAATAATCAGTCATCAACAAATCTTGCCCTTTTTTAACATGACCAAAGGAATGATTTTATTTATATTTTTGCAAGGGGGGAATAGGGGGCAGGGGCTTTCTTCATATTTAGTTTGAAAGCCATTTTATTTCACCACATGCTCTTTCTGCTTCATAAATTCTGCTTTAAACATTCAACAACCTGCTAAATTAATATATACTGTGTTCTTTCTTTAATGGGCAGGGGAACTTGTCTCACAGCAGTGCATTTGTTCAGCTCCGCTTTGAAAAGACACTGCCTGCCGTGTGAGGGACATCTGCTCACAAATGAATGATTGTGCTTTTGATTCGGAGCAGCACCTTCTCTTTAAATGCTGGCTGTGGATGAAAGGAACAGATTGCTGTGGTACCGCTTTTGTGAGGATTCCTCTCCTCAGCATGTGGCATTATATATTATTGAGAGGAAATCCACTTTATGCTACCACTCTTTGCTACACTTATTTTTGCCAAACTGTATTCTGGATGTCAGAGTGGCTCAGCTTTTCTACAGAGGGATAAGAAGGCCAGTTAGAAGGACTGAGCAGATAAATTATTTACCGTGCTTAATTGTCATTGCACAGGTTTATTAAACTTCAGGGTTACCTAGGAACTTAGGCAGCTGCTACTAAGAGTCCATTGCAGTGTGTGTGTGTGTGTGTGTGTGTGTGTGTGTGTGTGTGTGTGTGTGTATGTATGGAGGCATATTTGACATATTTTGCACTAACAAATGCCTAGGGTTTATTTTGACTTGGAGCCAAAATTCCTTTGCATTAGATATTAGAATTACTAGTAACGGAAATTGCCCCTTCCCAATCTGGCTCCTCTCCTGAGCTTTATAGAAGTAACATCAATTTCCAAATTATCTGCAGAGTTCACTGTGAAACAAAGGCTTTCATGAAGGTGATATATTATTCTGATGTGAAGTGGCCATCTAAATTTCATCTGGTGAATGAGAACTGTTTTCCAAATAACTGAAACCAGTTCAGAGCTAAAAACGTTATTGGCATGACCCCAGCACCCTCATTTACCTCACAGTGTGAAACCTAGTGAGGGAGAAGGCTGGCTTCCTGAACCATCTCAGGAGTCATTCAGCAAAGTATCTGTTTCCCCCCAATAAATTTGCCTTCCTTTTCTTTTTCTTTCCTCCCAAGTGTGTGCCGATTTTACTTTTATTTTGTAAACTAGCAAGTGGGGCCCATGTTATTTTAATTTTTGTATCACACCTAGCAGTTATAGGTATACTTGTTATTGCTTCAATGATTTCTATTATTTTACAACACACATACACAAACGTACTAGAAATCTTATTTTATATTCCATCTGAATATGTCTTTTAGTTGTCCTTAATATTTACATTAGAAAAATGAGTTTAAGTGCTCCTTTCCTTGAGGGATAATTTTTAGGAGAGTAGTTTTGTTACTCTATACCAGTAAAAAAAGAAAAGAAATTTATTTATTTTTGCTTGAGCCCTTATATATAGCTGCCTGCTTCATCGGATGACACTTTATCCAGAAGGCTGACTGCAAGCATTTAAATGAATGGCTGTGTGTGCGCATGCACATGCGTGTGTGCATTTTATTATTATTCGCCTGAAACTGCAGGTGTCAGTGTGGACTTTCATTGAGGAGCTGCTTCCACTTCCCTGCACGGTACCCAGTAATATAAACTAATGGGATCCTTTTAAGATCTGCCCACATCGTTGAGGGGGAACCACCTATTAATCTGTCATCTTTGAATATGATGAGAAAATTAAGACCACCAAGCAGCCATGAATTTGAAAATGAAGAAGGCAGTCCCTACCTATTAAACTCAGGGTAAATATTAGAGCTGCAAGGAATGCTCTCGTGTAACATGGCCGCAGGAAAGGACACAGTGGTTTGTTTGTTTTTGCTAGGGACAACAAGAGCTAAGTCAGTTGAGGCAGTGTTAGAATTTGCAAACGGGACCACAGAAGGAGCTGAAATGTACTGAAATGTATTGAAATGTAGCTTCTTTACAACTCACCTGTTCTTGCACTATTACTGTACCGGGGAGAGGGTGATCACTCATCTACAGGGATGCTGGCACTGCTTCCTGTTTCCTAATATTCTATGTATAAGCATAATTATAGAGGACAGGGAGCAGGAATTTCCCCAATCTTTTTAGGGGAACCTATGTATTCAGTAAGCTAGTACTTTCCACATTTATTATTAGGAAATTAAGTGCCCTATGTATTTTGAGCTCGGACATATTCTTAGGGCATAATCTATGAAATAATTACTTTACAGGCATGATTTGCTTTCTTGCTGTCCTACTTTTAAAATGGCTGTCTTCGGTAATGGAGCCAGGTACAATGCACTCCTCACAAGTTGTATGTCAGTTTTAAAATGTTTTTGTTTGTTTATTTAGTTAATTCTATATTTCAAATTGTGGGACACGGGTGGCGCTGTGGGTTAAATCACAGAGCCTAGGACTTGCCAATCAGAAGATCGGCGGTTCAAATCCCCGCGATGGGGTGAGCTCCCGTTGCTCGGTCCCTGCTCCTGCCAACCTAGCAGTTCAAAAGCACGTCAAAGTGCAAGTACATAAATAGGTACCGCTCTGGCGGGAAGGTAAACGGTGTTTCCGTGTGCTGCTCTGGTTCGCCAGAAGCGGCTTAGTCATGCTGGCCACATGACCCGGAAGCTGTACGCCGGCTCCCTCAGCCAATAAAGCGAGATGAGCGCCACAACCCCAGAGTCGGTCACAACTGGACCTAATGGTCAGGGGTCCCTTTACCTTTACCTTTATATTTTAAATTAATTTATATACTGCTTAATGCCCAGAAGGCTTTTAAGAGGTTTACAACATTAAAAAAATTAATTGCAGAACATTGTTAAAATACAGAATAATTAAAAATACATAATAGTTAAAATACATGATAAACCATTAAAACAGCAACTTAGTCAGCAAAGCAATTAAACCAGGATACTTGGGTCAAGAGATCATTGGAATGCCTATAAACAGGTGTGCCCTGAAAAGCCGGTGGAATTCCAATACAGGTTTGGCCTCTCAAATTTTTGCATGGAGTTTATTCCATAATACCAATTCCACTAGTGAAAAAGCCAACAACAACAGCAACATGTTTATATATGCTACCAGCATAAACCCACTGTAAAACATTAAAACTTAAAAACCTTCCCTATACAGGGCTGCCTTCAGATATTTCCTAAATGTTATATAATTACTTATCTCCTTAACATCTGATGGGAAGGCATTCCACAGGGTGGGCACCGCTACCAAATTCTATGTCCCACCACTTTGATTCTCAAGATGTGGTCCCTTCCTTCTCTACAATTCTATTATTCTATGGCAGACATAGGCAAACTCGGCCCTCCAGATGTTTTGAGACTACAACTCCCATCATCCCTAGCTAACAAGACCAGTGGTCAGGGATTGTAGGAGTTATAGTCTCAAAACATCTGGAGGGCCGTGTTTGCCTATGCCTGTTCTACGGCTTACACATAATTTTAAAAACATCAACACTGGAATAAAAGTAACAACATTATCAGTATTATTTCAGCACAAAGACTTTACCAAAAGTTATTAGTAGAACTAGTTGACAAAATAGCCTTCACCTGGCTCTTATAAAAGATGGCAAAACAGGTGCTTGATGAAAATTGTTTGAGGAAAGACTACCAAGTGTGGCACCAACAAACAGGGCCTGTATCTGACAGTTATCCATCTCTAGCTAGGGCAGGATCCCAGCTGAGGCTAGCTCATATGGGAGCTTTTCTTCTCAAAAGAAATAGATCAAACAAGAAGGGAGAAGGAGTAGCAGTATATGTAAAGGATGTGTACACTTTTGAATAGATCCATGACCTGGAGCATGGAAGGCAGATTGAGAGTGTATGGGCAAAAACTGTAGGAAACGAAAGTGACTGTATTGTGGCTGTATGCCATAGACCTCTAAAACGACTGGGGACTTGGATTATGCCTTCTTAGAGCAGATTACCAAACATTCAAAAATGAGAGATACAGTAGCCATGGAAGACTTCAACTACCCTGATATCTGTGAGAACTCAAACTCTGCCAAGAATGTGAGGTCCAACAAATTCCTCACCTGCCTTCCTAACAATTTCATTTCCCCAGTTGGTGGAATAATCAACAGGGGTGTCATCTCACTGGACCTGATCCGTACCAACAGGGAGGAACTGATTGATGAAGTGAAAGTACAGGGAACCCTGGGAGGAAGTGATCATGTCCTCTTGGGTTTCATTATACAAAGACAAGGGGAAGCTGAGTGTAGTAGGACATGCACTCTGGGTAATAAGAAGGCTGAGGACAAAAAGCTTAAGAAACTACTAGATGAGTTTCCATGGTCAGAAATCCTCAAAGAGAAGGTAATCCAGGATGGATGGCAGTTTCTGAAAGGTGAAACATTGAAAGACAAAGGCAGATGATTCCAAAAAGAAAGAAAAGTGGGAGGCATCTAAAGGAACTGGTGTGGCTGCATAAGGAGCTTACAGATGTGCTGATATTTAAGAATGGCATGTATAAGGAAGAGTATACACAAGGAAGGAAAAGTATATATAAGTAGCCAACAGTGACAGTGAGAACGTCAGGCGGGCCAAAGTTCAGAATGAGCTCAGGCTTGCAAGATAGTTTTAAAAATGGTTTCTGGCTATGTTTGAAGTAAGAAAAAGAACAAGCAAGTAGTAAGTCCTCTGCATGAAGAAGACAGAGACATGCTATTGGGTATCTGAAGACGTGTGTGCGCACATGAAAGCTTATACCCAGAACAAACTTAGTTGGTCTCTAAGGTGCTACTGGACATTCATTCATTCATTCATTTAGACTGCGTCAGACCAACACAGCTACCTACCTGATGCTATTGGATGACAGAGAAAAGGCAGAACTGCTCAACACCTGCTTTGCCTCTGCCTAGCACACCTAATATGGCTAGGCTTGTCATGGCTAGGAATTTTCCTGACATGTCCTAGTTTTCAGGTGTAGAAATGGCATCAAGGGGGAATTTTGCCAAATCGGCAACACAATGGAAAAAGCAGTGGAAACAGCTCCCAAAGCTTAAAATCATTATTTTTGGGATAGGCTCAACAATTTTTGGGGTCTTCCTAAAGAAAACTTTTATGGGTGTCAGGAACTTTACTTTTTGAAATATGGCAACCCTAAATATGTTGTGTTATATGTCCTCACATGGTAGCCATTTTGTGTTATGGTATCCACAACATTTGCTCAGAATTCTTAATGTGTCCACTGGTCCAGAAAGGTTGGTAACCCTTGGCTTAGATCCTAGATAAAGCTCCAGGGGCAGGAGCATCCCCCTCAGTCCCTTAAAAATCTGTTCTAGAGGGTTGGGCGAGAGGTGGTGCAGGAGGAACAGGAACTCAGCAAAAATTGCCTCACTGTGCCTTTATTACCCTGAAAACCTGCACTGGATCCTGGTACCCTCTGCCAATGGAAGGAGTCCTTCCATTTGTGGTGTGCTACTTAGAATCCAGGCCTATATTTCTCCATATGTAGATTTATTGTACATAAAAAGTAGCACATGCAAATTCCTCACAAATCCATACTCTCCTTTTGCCCTCTCTTTTTGGTAATCTATTTCCTCTTTTTTAGTGATGTCCTTTTTTGCCAGTCTAGTGGAAGAAGATAAGCATTTTTTGAAAAGAGAAAGAAAACACCTTTGAGGACAGTGAGAAAGACTCTACCTTGACACACAGATAAAGCAAAGCAGTGTGCTGGAGGCTGGGAGGCACCCTGTAGGATATCTCAAGATGTTTGCCTCTACTTATACTCTACTTGTAATTTTTTAAAATAAACTCAAATATTAACAGTATGGTAATATTCTAAAGGAAGCCAAACCCTAGGATAGGCTGTCACCTCCAGAAACACAGAGAGCACATACCAATACAATCCATTCCTCCCCAGTGGAGGGGAGTGTTATGTATTGATATAAACAAAAGCAAAAGCAAAATTTAATAAAATATGAGTAATAGAAAAGAACTTAAATCTCACTTTAATAGAAGTTTTAAATTTAAAGCAATCTAAGTGGTTTTCTGACAAACACTTGCACCAATGCCTATAACAATTATAGTTTTTGAAGGTTTTTGAAGGGTTTTTCAAGGATATGACATAATTCTGGACATGGTTTTGATGCTGATGTAAACTGGCTATCCTATCCTATGTAATAAAATGTGTTTGAAGAGAGAGGCTTGCGAAATGATCACATTGCTTCCATTTAAAAAATTATCATTTAAGGGAATTTTAAGCTGTTCAAAAAGATGGATACACAGTGTTTGTTTTCTACATTAATGAGCTATAAAAAGAACGGAGTAGGCCATAAATATATTATTTTTGTTACAGCCTTTACTAAAAATGCTACTACTTCTGTTTATCATTTATATCCTCATATGCAACTTTAAAATTGATTACACTTTAAACCGTACATAACTTGCTGTGTTTTTCATTTTGTGCCATACTACAAACATTTTTATAACTCAGTTAATATATTCCATATTTTGTGTTCTTATTGATTATGAATATTTCTTTAGGGGATTTTATTGCTTCTAAAATAACAAATGTTTTGTATTACATAAAAATGAGGTGGGGAGGACAAAGAGAGAGAAAAATACCCAGTTGCATTCCCACCCCCCTCTCTCATGGTAATTGCAATCCATAAATCGTTAGCACAAAATTTGTAAATATATATATATAAAACAAAGTAATAAAATGGAAATTGCTACTAATGTAAGATATTGTACACCATAAGACAGCTTTTAGTTCCAATCTCTGTTTAATCTGTTTAGCTGAAGCCATCATCAGTTCACTTTACAGTTTAAAAAATTAAAACACAAAAGATTAGCCACATACATGATGACATTATATCAAATATACATTATCTTTCCAAATTACTGCTGCAGTTGCTAGCTAAAATATGATTTATATTTGGATAGGATTTTGCTATTACTTATCAAACTGAAAAAAATAAAAAAATAAAATCTTGCATTATAAATTCTGTCTTGGAAATTAGTTTTATTATTTTTTCCATAATCCTATCACACAAGCAGTAAGTGCATTGCAGCATGAACACTTTAATTTTTCCGGTTAGTTTTCAGCAAGCCCAGAGGTGAGGTTTAATAAGGATCAATGGCACTTTATCTGGGACAGGGCCACTTCACAGCATGCAAATTACACAGTAACACTTAAAAAAAGAAATAGATTTAATTAAAAAAAAAAGTAGAACCACAGGCTCTGGAAATTCAATTAAAGGATTTATGCAAAGGTTTGCTAGGTTTTTATATGCAGTTACTGCTTATATAATGAGCTTTTCATATTAAAAATCAATAGGTAATCTAGAGTAGAAGATCATCCCCTTAAATACATTTTTGAAATCAATTTGAAAAATAGTCCATCAACTGCTGTGACTACTCTTGCTGCTTCGATTAGGCTAAGAGCAATATTTAGATTGTAAGACGTGCCATGGAATATCTATGCTTGGATTTGGCTTTCAAGTGGGTCTTGTTTTTGAGTGCCCAAGATAATCGCAAAGCAATTTAAGATTTCATACAAAGGCTAAATATTTTATTTAAACCCTAAGAGGGTGTGGAGCAGTAGAAAATGACAAACAGCTGGGCACCGGCTCATACCAACACATACAATATTTTGCCCACGTAGGGTATTCTCCAACATTTCGCAGATGAAAAATAGGGCCATGTGAGGTATTCACAAAATATCAATGCCCACTCCCCATCCACTATGATGCATCACTAATAGTCCAGGGATAGCCTTCCAATAGTTCCACAATTATGGTCAGTGGTCAGGAATGTAGTATAACATCTGAAGGTGCACCATGTTGGCTTCCCTGCTTACTCTATTCTGCTATACTGATATCCACCACAATCTCCTATCATCCATACATTTCAAAGGAAAGAAGGGTCTTGTTTTCCAGGCTATTTGGGAAATATAATTGTTTGACAAATTGTTTGACCAAGTGTTCTATCAGCAGCTGCAGTTGAGTACAAACATAAGAAAAGCCTGCTGGATAAGACCAAAGGCCAATCAAGTTCTGCGTCCTATTCTCAAAGTGGTCAACAAGGTGTCTGGAAAGCCTGCATACCTTTCCACATAGGGGTGTCTTTTCAGCCCCATTATCATTTTGGATGCCCCTTTCTGAACCTTTCCCAAATATTCACCTATTATCAAGCTGATCAGGCAGATCAGATTAGTTTGTATTGGATTTTTAAAATGTGAATAAGAAAAGCTGAAAGCAGCATTTTGAACTGGGCTGGTTTCACATTTTTGCAGCCTGGACTTAACATAGCTATGAATGTGGTACTACCTTGGTGGTTCCCATACTTGAGAGATCAGCCAGTTGTCAGTTCTGGATGGGGTTGAACTCTCTCTGGAAATATAAGTTTGAAGTTTGGGGGGCGGGGGGTCCTGGATTCACCTTTGTCAATGGAAGCTCATTGGCTAGGAGTGCCTTTTACGAGCCCAGCTGTTCTTGGGCAGGGATAGCCTGGCGATTGTGATCCATGCATTGATCACCTCAAGACTCAATTATTGCAATGTGCTCTATGTGGAGCTACCTTTGGCCCTGGTCCAGGGGCTCCTGCTGGAGAAAAATGTTGTGGCTAGAATTTTGATAGCGACAGACTACAAGCAGTACATAATTCCAGTGCTCAAAAGTTTGTACTGGATGCCCATACACTACCGGGTCAGGTTCAAGATTCTTGTATTACTTTACAAGACACTTAACAATTTGGATCTAAGATACCGGTAAATCAAGGACCGTACATTCCCTTGTATCCCTGCCCAATCACTGAGACCTTTGGGGATGTCACTGTTAGTGGTTCCCCATGGCTAGGATGCACAACTCACAGTCATGTATTTAGTATTTTGGGCCCAAGTTTATGAAACACATTTCCTCTTGAGGTCAGTCCCCATCCCTACAGGACCTCCAGCACCTACTGAAAAGGTGTTTTTTAATTATTATTATTCTCCACTTTTCTTTTTTGACATAAAACCGCTCTGAATTTCTCATCTCTTGAGCATGGAAAGTGCAAAAAAAAAATGTTTGAAAGAGCATGCAATTTGCTTTATTAAAAATAGGAGGTATGTAGGGATTGGTGGGAAAATGTAAAATAACTTACCTCCATTACAAGGTTAAGAGGGGTGGGATGATAACCAGAATTAGCAATGTTGTTTTTTCACTGCAATACCCATATCAGTATTGCTTAACATAAGTAGTATGCTGTGAATAATTAGTGATTCTCAGATGACACAAAGCAGTCTAACAAAATTAGACAAATCTGGAAAACATTTACACCCCCAAATTGCTCCAGTGCTAGACATTTACGGAGACAAAAGCAGATGTTCAGAAATGCAAAAAAATCAAGACGGAAAAACACAGTCACAGCATCATTTCATTTTTTTACCATTATATTACTTCAAAAATTGCAATTTTAGTATTTGTTTTATTAAATTTGTTTTATTAAATTATTGGACAATTTAAAAAAAAAAAGATTGCTAAAGGAAAGGAAGCAGAAGCAGATATAACAACTGCCATCTAAACAAAAGATTACAACTTTTACAATATTTTTTTCTAGTTGCTTTAGAAACGGTAATAAATGGTAGCAGTCATCTACTGAATTTTCCACACATCATTTTCTTCTTATAAGTTTCGCATTTTGAACAATACCTAAAAGAATTAGAGAGATCTGAAGAGTCGTATGAAGGGTAACTAATCCTTAGTTCCTAATGACAGAAGCATATGCTCTCAACTTTCTAAACTGCATCCAACTGAGCCATTTATCAAGACCTGAAACTTTTTCATTATTTAAAGCATGACAACAGCTTTCCACTTGATGTCTTGGAAGTACACAATAATAGGAGCTCCATAGTCATTAATTATAATATCAGCTGATAGATAAAGTTACCATTCTAGCCACTTAGTAATTTTGTCTAATTGTAGCAGGTGGTGTGGAAATAAAGTGCCATAAAGGCACAGACTGTTACCTGAACAGTATTCCCCACCTTTTAAAGATGACATGTCCCTTAGATATCCAACATACAGTTGGCTATACTATGATTTGCAAATTGCAAACATACTGTTTATGTAAAAACGCACCTAGCTTTCTATTTAAGACTTTTAACCTTTCCTAATCATAAGAAGGAATCAGCCACCATCGTCATTGAATCTATATTTTGGAAAGTTGTTTGCCTTTCCATCTATGCATTCAGATGCCTTTCAACATATTGCCACCCTCAGTTAATGTCTTATTTGCAGGTTAACTTTTCTTCACAGGTATGCGGGCGCTGCTACGTTAAGGTCGCTGCTAAAGGGCCGGAAAGGAATTTCCCTGCATTGGAAGGTTTCGCCTTTCCCGTAGCAAAATGTCACAACTTTGGCGGTATCAGGCCTTGGGCGGAATCCTTTAGTCCATCTTCCTCTTTGCGGCGGCGATATCAGGGTTCCCCGTTAAAGGGGTTTCTGAAGGGAGGCTTTGGCCGTACACCGAAAGGTTGTCATTGCTCTCCCCTGCGGCGGCGTAACGGGGGCAGCTATCTCTGCTTGAACATATGTTCTCCAGAGCCGGCCCATCCCCCCCACACACACACTGGATAACCCTGATGCTCCCTAGGTCCCCAGCTGGGGACTGGGGAGGGAGAACGCCCAATGCCTGAGCCAAGGTCTACCCACATTTGAAATTTAATAAAGTTGTGGCCAATTTAATCCCATAGCACGTTGTCTTGAGTCGTTATTTCACATGACGGGTGCGGGGACCGCGCGGGATCTGGGGACTCCGCCTGTCCACACAATGCTCTTTGCTGAAAAATATCACAAAAATAACACCTTTAGCAGCTCCAGATTCTGGAAGCTCAAATAGATTTGATTATGATTAGATACTTATTTCACATTTAAATTCACAATGATTTTTCATCTGGACATTTATGTTACTTGTACAGTGGCACCTCAGGTTACATACGCTTCAGGTTACAGACTCCGCTAACCATGAAATAGTGCTTCAGGTTAAGAACTTTGCTTCGGGATGAGAACAGAAATCGTGCTCCAGTGGTGCGGCAACAACACGAGGCCCCATTAGCTAAAGTGGTGCTTCAGGTTAAGAACAGTTTCAGGTTACGTACGGACCTCTGGAATGAATTAAGTACTTAACCCGAGGTACCACTGTACAATGAAGATTACTAACATCACAAAAATAAAATCAAAGTTATAACCCCATACTCTGGAGTGCAAAAATATATTTCTTTCTCAATTATATTTCTTTCTTTATTAAACGGTGTATCTAAAAAAGGAACCGAAAGCAAAGGTTGTTCTTTATAGAGTTTGCTTTTCTGTTTGACTGATAGGTAGTAAAAATTGGTAATGGCCATCTGTCCTCCTCTTAAATTAGCTAACTCTTGCAAGAACCTCCTTCCCTCCATGTAACAATATATCAAATGTACTCAAACCTCATTAAAACATAAGGAAGTGACATCTTAAGCAGCTACTATATTAAATGTAATTAATGCAACTGTAATTTAAATAGACTCCATGTTAATCTATGCACAGATTCATGAGAGAGCTTAAAAGTACAACTAGCTGCTTTTCTATGTTTCAAATATGTACAATTTACCTAATTAGCATGGTTTAAACTTGTGAAATATGTGAAAAAGAAAATCTGTAGCTAGATATATATATCTTTTGAAAGACAGAGGTGAGATGCTGGATAAAAATAGCAAGCTACAATGCCATACTATGACACTACCTACCTAAAAGACCAGGCAGTAAATGCCACTTATCAATAATTGGACTCTATATTGTACTAAACCCACAGTATAACACTGACTCTGATAAGCAGAAGCTTTGCTACCTATGTATTTTTTTTTTTTTTTGGATTACCAAAATGATTTATACAAATGTCTGACCTAATTTACCTATAACTGGAACTTTAATACTGTTTACCTTCAAGCATCTGTAAATGACCTTTTTGATTGAAACCTATCAGATGAATTGAAAATTTGCCTTTCCATTTTAGCATTGTATGTTCTCAGTTCTATCATGTGTGTTGTATATGTTTGTGCACAAGGCTATCTGAAGGCCATCACTTGAGCAAACCTGCCTGAGCCCAGAGATTATCTCCTGTGTAGGCCCTCCTCATAGATCCTGCTGTAAGATCTGCCAGACTGGTGGGCATGACAGATAGAACCTTCTCTGTGGAACTTCCTCTCAACCAAATTAAAAACACCTGAGACTGAATTTTACACCTTTCACACATAATCTTCCTAAACTGTAGTGAATGCCAGACATAAGGTCTGAAACCAGTCAAGACCTTTTAGATAATCTTTGTGTATCAATAACAAAAAGGTAAATATAGTACAAACAAGAAATAGAATCTCTTACGGTCTCGGCATAGATCTTCAACTTTTCTCTATGGATATTCAACACATTCAACACACACAAGCCAGACAACCAATCTTCACCTATTATTGAACATAACCATCTCTACACCTTGCACAGAGTGGTGTAGTTCAAATGTGCATTTTGTAACTGGGAGGGAAAATGCTGTACAGATGGCAGTTTTAATAGCAGGGAACAGTTTGTTGTGGTCTAATATTTCAGTAAGGTTACTGATGTGTATGAAGCATGATTGATGAATGCATTTCTTTCATCTATAATTTTGCCTACCAATTCATACCAGGCAACAGATTCACCCCCCAAATTTTCAAGTGTATAATGCTTCTGAATGGAATTGGCATGGGCTTGTAAGTCTTTTTCTTCAACATGAAGAAACAAATCTTTGGTGAGGTAATAAGCAAATCCAGATATGGAATGCAGATGGACCACTGGTATAACTCTTCTGAAAACTTTGCCAGCACTTTTTGTTTCCAGCCTGGTTTCTATCCTTGGCCACTCCCTCCCTGCTCCTCAAAAAGTAGTGGTAGGTCCAGCAGCGCCTCTAAGCTCCTCACCTATTACAAAAAGCACCACAACTCCTTTGATGATATTATCACTGTATTTCTAAAGTTTCCAAATCTTGAAATATTTGTAGAAACACCATCATTAGATCTAAACAAGCAAAATTCACCTGAGCTACCTGCTGGCCCAGGAAGGCTCTCCTCCAGAAAAATGCCAAAAGTCGAAATCTGGCAGACACCCTCAATAGGAATGGTCTCAGAGATTAATCAAAATCTTTTGCTGACTAACTAGGTGTGTTCATGTGTACATCAAAAAATAAACATATTAAGCATTCTGGGATGGGGCAAGTGCTCCCATGGACACCCATGAAAATAAGTGATTGCATGTTTCTCAAATGGTGACAAAATGGACAATTATACTACACTAGCCAAATACTGAGAATGTGTATGGAAATGAAGTAATAAAGAGAGGTCATGTGCTATGTTTTGAAAGACAAATGCTCTCTAAATGCACTTTCAGGATACACTGCTACTAAGAGCAGTGTTACGAATTACTTAGGTATACTTGACAATGGCTGCCATCCAGAAGATTACTTACGTGTATGAATTACAGCCTAAAAAACAAACCTCAATAACAAACCCTGTGTGGTCCATACTAATTTCAGGGAAACATACAAAGAAGTGATCTACAACTGATTGCATACTATTTCTAAATACAAGGCTATAGGGTTTGCAAAGGGATGGCGAAACCTGCCCAGCCCTGTAAGTGCCACAAAATACATAACTTTTATGGAAGCTTGTAGGGACATTTATCCCCTCAATTTCAGTGGTAATTGAGCTTCTAAACCACCCACAAAGATTATGCTTGTAAACTAGTTAGCTATATACACCATAAAGATGCTTATATTGCACAATTTGTTTTGCAGCTATGCATACAAAAACAACTCCACAAAATTAACTTCTGTATGCTAAACTGCCCAATGGAAAGCACTGTTATATCAAAATAGCAGGAGAGACAGCAACATTTTTTTCTGTGCAGAATTAAATCTAGATAAAATCCATAACACAATTAATGACCTAATATTATTGACTTTATGAAAATATTAGATGCCTGTGAAGAAAACAGTATACAGTGGGTCTGCAAGTTACGCTCATACGATTGCAACCTTATACGGGGAGGAGGGCTAAATAAATAAATGGAAAGTGAGGAAAACCTGCCATCCCCAGTGATTGATTGATTGATTGATTGATTGATTGAATGAATGAATTCCCCTGTGCACCCAGGCTCTGGGAAGGTGGCAGGAGGGGCCTGGGATGCTTCCAGAGGCAGATAAGGAAGGTGTTGCCTCACTTTCCCACATCCTGAACCTCCTGGGACCTTCGCAGAATCCAGTATGCAGGCCTCTTTGCAGAGGGGGGAGGTTCTGCGGGTTTCGGACTTCCTTTGCATGTGGAGGCATACCACATTGCATAAGAGGCGGCCCCACTGTATCTGTCATTAGAAATTGAAAGGTTCCAACATTACTTGGTTTCAAACATTGTTGAGATTACAGTACAGTCTTATCTCGGAAGTCTAACGCCTTGTGAAACAAATGTTTTGGCTCCTGAATGCCGCAAATCTGGAGGTGATTGTTCCAGTTTTGAATGTTCTTTGGAACTGCCGTGGCTTCCAATTGGTTCCCTAATATTTTGGAAGTCGAATGGACTTCTGGAACGGATTCTGTTCCACTTACGAGTTATGACTATATAATCACTTATGAAGGAAGGGGGTGAATTTTGTACTCCTAGCTGAAACCAGAAAGATACATTGTATTGGCATTCAGCAGCAGCCTACCAAAAGGGAGTTACTGTTGCTAAATATAGTTACATAACTTGCAATCTTTACTATTCCTTTTTACAATGTTTCTTACCTGCCGTCACCATATGGACCCAGAGCAGGTTACAACAATTTAAAAGCATGCTATTGAAGACTCCATTGCAAAGTCAGTTCTGAGGCATATGGGGCTAAAGAAAGCTCAAGCCCATCTCCAGTGTCCTATCATTGTACTCTGAATGTCCAATGTTCATTGATCATAAGAAGCATCTTATAAAATACCCAGGGTGTAAGCAGAGCCAAAGAAATCACTGTTGTCCAAGTGCTAAGGACGACCACCTGATTCACTGCTGCCTCGTGGAGAACACCCACCCCACCCTCATCTTGGAATAGGTCTGCAGCAGCATGTAGTTGCATTCTAATGTCTCTCCCTAACCCATTTGACTCACACATGTCTGATGTCTGTCACACATTTTCCACATTGCATTTGACATTAGATTCCTTCTATCTCTTTCTCCTCTTAGACCTGACCACTAGTTCAAACCAAATGCTGTCTGTGTAAATGCTCAAATTCTCTATTTTTTGCAATTAAGTGCAAATGCCTTTATCCCACAGTTTGGCCTGTTGCTAATCCCCACCCCACCCCCATATGTGTAATTTTCCCACTGGTTCACTGCAGCTCTGAAAGAAACCCCAGGAAACCTGTGCTCATCCTGTACATGTGTAACTCAACACATGTGGATGGTGAAATGTGATAAGATTTGTATTGAAAAGGTACTCCAGAAATGCCTGAAGGACAGCTCTATTCATGCTTCACATCCGTAACAGTTACACAGAATATTCAGAGGCCTCTAAACACAAGATAGAGACAAATAGGGAAAGATAGCTGTCTTGCAATATTTCTGGCCTTTTATTTTAGTTCTAACTGCGCTCTGGTTTTCAGTGACTCATTTTGCTTTGGTGGCCAAAAAGATCAGAAAGATGTCCACGGACCATATAGCAGTGAACTGCAAGGGAGACGCAGAGACCATGATTTGTGGTGTAACACCCCTTTTTCTTGAATTTATTTTTTATTCAGATTTGTCATGGCCAATGACTAGTACAAGAAAATTATTTCAATTGGATTTATATGTAAGTGGCCAATACTTTTTTTTAAAAAAAAGCTGGACCAATTCACTAAAGTAATTCTTATGACCACAACCTTACTAATGAATGTAGATTCAAACCTCACATTGTTATATGACTGTGGAAAATAACAATTTAAATCTGAGTATGACTACTTCATGCTGTTATCAGCAGGAATTAAAAAAAATGTTCATAAAATTAAGAACAGAGGGAAAACAGACCTTAATTAAGCAAAGTGTTATCTCTTTCTTCTATAATGAAAGCAAAGTTACAGTTATATTTTCACCAAGATTTTTCTCCACTTAATGAAGACATTATCCATGAGTTTTCAAAGTCACTTTACAAAAAAGCATTCAAGAGATATTAAAGTCAGCTTAAACTAAAAAGTCTTTTTGAAGTCAATAAACAATAAAAAAGAACAATGAAAAGACAGCCTTTGATCTCTTCTCAGTCTCAAGTCTTTAATTTCTCTTTTAATCTACTAGATGCATTAAGTCTTGTATTCAAATACTTTTCACCTGCAGAGTACAGTAAGCTTGCCTTGATTAAAAAAAAAACTGTATTAATGTACAGTCTCATTAGCATGGATGAGTGTTAGCTGGAAGTTCCCCACTTTTTTTATTTAAAAAAGTTTTTAAATGATTTTCCTTTCTACCCTCTTTGAATTTTTTTTTAAATGAAAATGAAATGGTTGGCTTTGAAATTCATGATGACATCAAAGACTATAATGCACATAGATTTCCCCCCCAAGAATAAATTATTAACAACATGTGCAAACACATACTGGTCAATAGGCCTGGTCAAGAAACATTAGCCTCCCTCCTTGACCAATTATAATGCATCAGTAGCTATTTCAAGAAGACCAATAGATGCATTAGGTTTACTTAAAGGTAGTGAAAGGGTGCTGAAGGAAGTAACTACACCTATTAGATTAATATATATTGTGGGTCCTTTTCAGATTTAATGCTGAAAGTGTAGTTTACAGTTATATGCATGAACAGCAGCTTTGGCTCATGCATTCTCTCCTCTAATATGGCAAACTATGGTTTGTTCAATAAACAAGGATCAAACTGTGGTTTATAATCCTGACTGGTCTGTAATCAAACAATGGTTTATGGTCCACTGTTTGTGCATGTAACGCTTAATCATAGCTCAGTGTTATATTTGAAATATGTCAGTGTCTTCGGAAAATATGCTGGTCATAACAGTCAAGCCACAAATGAGAGAATGATTGCACAGAAGCAACATGAAGGGCTTATATATGCTTTCTCTCTGGCCCATTGTAATATCCTTACTGGAACTGGAACATATATTAATCAAAATCAAGTTTAAACCATGCTAGCACAATTAATTAGGTAAATTGTACATAATTATGACTATCTGCTCCATAATAAACTAAGCAGAAATCCCCAAATCCTTTACACAGGCAATCCTACAATTCAGTATATCAAGCAATTTTTGTTTGGCAATGTGTGGGCCAGTAGACAGAACCAGATTGGGCTAGGCCTGGCTGACCTAAATTCAAAAGCATTTGCCACTGGTTCATTCATTTTTCAATAACTCACAGGGCTAGAATCATCACATTTGTAGTTCCAGTTGGTAGGTTTTACTGTTACACATACAACTTTCTCCCTCAGTGCATCATAATGCAGTACATTATGCACAATGTTGTTAGGAAGGCAAAAATGAAGTCATGGATCCAGAGCCCTAAAGCTCTTGAATAAGACCCAGCAGAAGATGTCATACAGTGCAGCACAACAATGTGTCTGGGACTAAGTTACGGTATGAGAAATAGTGAGTGAGAAATAGTGAGTGAGAAAAATAAATGAATTATAAAAACTCCCATGGGTCAAAAAACCAAAGAAAATAAAAGCAGTAAGCAGTAGCAGTAGTAGTAGTGATGATGGACAACTTCACTTGCTATATAATTAATTATACATAAACACTATTATACATTCCTGAGTCCCCAATTTGGCCCCTTTCTTGGTTCTCCAGATGACCTTCAGTTTCCGCCTATGCAGGCCTTTGCCCCTCATGAATTTTGATTTTATTTTTATTTTTTGTGGTTGAAAGATGCAAGCTTATAGCTGCTCCTTTATGGCTTTGAAGGGTGGGTGGGTTTTGCCTGTTTGTAGCCCTTAGGAGAGAGGTCAGTGAGTCCAGCTTCATTTTTGTGTGGTCTTTAGGTGTAGGTAGTTTTTTGTTGGGTTTGGGGTTTTCCTTCTGTGAAATACTTTGTAGTGCTTTGGGGGAAGGGGAATGTGGTTTGTATTAGTGGTTCAAACCAAATGCCTGTCTGTGCTCAGTTCTTTGGAAGTTATTTGTCCCTTATGACAAGAAAGGCCTTTTTATCAGGCTATGTATGTATATATAGTTTCATACACAGAGAAAACACTGCTTCTAATGCTAACAGAATCTGAAGGAACTCGGGCCTTTTTAGAAGAAAGGGATATTATAGAAATTTAAGAATTAGGAATACTTAAAGTTTCAGTGTTCTGCACCCCCTTCAAAAAAAGTCAAAACACTTAACCATACATTTTCACATTGGTTGCTTACTAAGAAGAATCAAAGTAAGAGCACTTTGCTAGGTTAAGACTGATCTTTTATTGATTTGGATGTGCTCTGAACCACATCATCTAATCTACAATAAGCCATTTATGGAGTTTCCTAGTGAAATGATCTATGGGCTAAAAGGCTTAGATTTCTAGTCCCATCATAGAACTTTTTAAAATGACAATGATGATATGGAAGTGTGCTAGAAAATACTATAATAAGATTGCAAAAGACACAAGTGACATTATTAGAAAATTAGAAACTTTAGTTAACTTGTTTTGAATCCTCTTGCTGACCATTTAGTTTTATCTGGAGATACGTTTCAGCTTCACAGAAGTTCAGTGTAAAACTGTTCAAGGTCTTTGCCAGACTGCAATATGCAAATTTTACTTAATTGGTAACAAACTCCTAACTTGATTGTAACATTAAGAAATAAGCAGGAAGAAAAAAGTACAGAAAACAAAGCCTTACAAGAAGCGCAGTCTTCTCTGTGGTGGCTTCCTTCATTTTGAAGGACCTCCCCCTAGCAGCACAACCCAGTGATTTTACAATTGTTTAAGGGCTAGGTCAAAACTTATCTGTGTTCCTGATAAGATTATTTTACAATGATTTTATAGTTTTCATTTGCCTCTCATTGTTTTAATATAATTGTTTCCTGCTTGTATTTTTGTGGCATATTTAATTTTATTCATGCCCAATGTATCCATAATGGTGAAGTGCAGCCTATAAATGTTTTAATAGTAAATAAAAACACATTCTCAGTGACATTCACCATTTTCTCCTTGAACAATTTTCTCCATCTCACACACACACCAGGGAAGATGATAAAACCATTCCTGGACTATACTACTTAAGATAACAGATTAAGGAACTACATGTTTGAATGCTCTTCGTGCGCATCCTAAGCGTCAAGGAAAAAAGTTCCAGCATTGATTGTTCTCTGATAATGCTATTATTGTACATGCAGGGAATCTCTCTTACTCAGAATGCATTCAGTTACGTCCCCCACTCCCAACAACACTTGCAATCTGTAGTAGTGCAGTCCATAAAACATGGTTCCTTGTTTCAAATAGTTCCCTTTGAAATATAACCACAGAAAATGCAGGGGGTGGCATTTACAGAAGGAAAAGTGCACTGAATTTCCTAAGGTTTGCAGAAACAAGAAAGAATACCCCCCCCCCTTTCAGTCAAGATTGGCTCCCAAAGCAGCTTACAATTAAAATTCACAGAAAGCTAATTGTCAAGATGCCAATCCACAGAAGCAGGATTTCTGCTTGATCTGCTATCTGACAATATACTGTGCTATACTAGTTCTGTACAGGAGACTATGCTAAGGATATCCGAGTAAAAACATCTTACCATTTAGCAAGCACATTGTACAGCCTGCCTTTAACTACATGCAAATTATTTGACTGATTTCCCAAACCTATTCCCTTTTTTCCCAGAACTGACCTATAAAAATTACAGTTCTTTTCATAGGGGCCAAAAACCAGGGATCCTTTGGCACAAACAGCAAGCAACAAATTAAATAGCACATCACATAAATTCAAATGTCACTTACTAAAGATCTAAATTGTCTGGCAGTACCATCCTTCAGGTTACATAGCACAGTTCTTAGGAAGAAAATGATATAAAAATAAGATACTAAGATCAAAGATAGGAAAAGCAAATGGCAAGCTATTGTCGGACTTATGAGACCTACAATGATGTAGTGCTGAGAGTGTCAGACTATGGCTAGGGAAATCAGGGCTCAAATCCCCACAAAAGCCATGAAAACTGCTTGGTAACCTTGCACCAGTCACACTCTATTCCAGTCTGATTTCCTTCATAGGCTTGTGAAGTTAAATTTGGAGTGAGAGTATGGAAATATCATGCACATTGCTTTGAGATCTTTGATGGAAGTCTATGATATGAAGGCCCATAATATAGGAACATTGCTGAATCTAAACAGGTCTGGGTCGGATCAGGGCCTGAATGGGAGATTGCCAGGAAAACCATGCATGCCATTATGGAAGAAGAATGGAATAGAAATGTAATTAGCAAATAAACACATGAAAGATGGAATAAACATGAAATAAATGAAAGAATTAAGTGGAAAGCAATCAGGCCGCATTAACCAATTCTGTGTGGCTACTAACACTCTAATGAGCTACAGAAGCTCATTCATGTGCTTCTTCCTAAGTACCATTTTGGTGCACAAGAACAAAGGACAAAAAATTGTTACAACAATAAAAGCCCTTCCATTCTGGTGTCAACAGTTTCCATGTTTGCCTTATATACCAGTTACCCCAACCTAACACGCTGCCCTTAACCAAAACTAATTTTGTGGTTAATTCAGGTACAGAAGCTTCCAGTGTCAGCTTTAACAATTTGGTAAAACAGCAAATTGCAGCAGGATAGTTATTCATCAGAAAGGAAATGGCTCATTTTTTGGGGGGGGGGGTCAATGATCCCTGGGAACAGTGAAGAATAAAAGCTCTGCCACTGGTGAAGCAAAAAAAGCACCACACCATATTTATTAGATTTCTGCTCTTTATGCCAACTTTTTACTGCATCATTTCAGAGCTAATGCTGACAGCTTATATGCTGAGCTAAGTGTACAATAAGCACATGAATGCCATTTTGATGGGCCTAGGATTTTCTCCCACAACCACCACCCTTTATTTTCTGGCTGCTCAATAACTATTAAAGATGTGTCGCCTAATTGCTTAGAACTGAAGCAGAGAAAACACATATTAGTCCACACCAACACACTTAACAACAGCTGGCACTAACTACAGTACGCACCAGTTTGTATTAAGATGTCATTGTGCCTTCCCAGTTCTAATCACCAATTATGACTCTATTAGCTGCACTTGGCAGTTCATCTGCTCAAGCATTGGCTAAGGGGGACTCGGAATGGACCTCTGATCTCCGTGTTTCTGCTTCAGTGAGTGCTTAGTGCAGCGGCTGTCATCTGGAGACACTGAGGAGGTAAGGCATTGTCTCCACTAAGGTAACTACACCTGACCTTACAACAATTTACTAAGGAAATACCTGCCTAATGGCAGCATGAGTGCAGTTTCTTTTACCACTCGCAAGGGCTCTGCAAATTAGAGACAACAGGATAAATCTATGACCAGCTCACCAGACACTTCATTAAATCACTGTTCCCTTGCCTTGTAGAGCACTAATAGAATCACAGCCCTCGTTAGCTACTGAATAAAAGATCAATCACATACTTTGAGAGCTCTTGCTACCAGCTTCCAGAGGAAACAAGAAAAGGGGGGGGGGGCAAAGAGAGAGGGAGACATATTTAGGATCATCAGTAAGATTCTGAATGGCCTCTCTGCAAGTTGGTTAAATTACCTTTTCCACAACTGACTCGGAATGTAATACTCAGAGGAACTTGTTAAGTCTGCTTTCAAAAGCTGCTCTCTAATATATGACTACCAGGCCCTGGTCAAAAGTTCATAATGTGCATATGTAAAAAGGTACTAAATTGCCTGAGGGCTAAAACCAGAGGAGTTTAATTGCAGCAAAATGCTGAAAATGGTCTATTGAGGGTGTTTCTTTAGGGATACTGCTGGCACTGGCTGATTGAAGTTCGGAACATAAAAAGCCATACAACAACATTTCCTTAAACGCAATTGAATCCAAGAGTAGTTATTCTTGCATAAATGCTATGCTGAAAGGACTTTTAAAAAATATCCTCAGATTCCTCAAAAATAAAGAATTAAGAACTGCTATAATTCATAATTCAAGATCATACAAACAAAAATGGAACATTTTGTAGGAAAACCTATCTTTCTACACTCTTTAAGACTAGCTGTATTGTGTAATATATGCAAATATTTTAAAATAAAATAATGAATATTAACGAGGAAGCATAGTATTTTACAGCAAATTGGGGTTTGTCTGTTTTTTGTTTTGAACCCCTATAGCAACAGGTCTCAATGAACATACAAAATGGTAGATCCCAACCTGGAGCAGCTTTAGCCTCATGTAAGCATTTACAATTAATACCTTAAGAAACTTTGTATATGGCGGACTACTTCTTCCTTGATTTTTATTAAAACATATAAGATCAAATTAAAATAAATTGGTTCAATGAAACAAACTCAAACCAATCTTGTGGAAAGCTGCCAAAAAGAGAGACTGCTTATCCAGCTGCTGATAAATATTTATCAGTAGCCCAACAAAAAGGCCTTCTTCAGGGGGTTTGTATACTTGCACAGAGATCTGAACAGTATCTTCTTCAGTGACCACACCAAACCTGCATAACTTCACACATATTATGGTATGGGAGTCCTATCAATCCAGGATCTCCATACACACCACCCAGGATTGGACCCCAGGGAGGTCGCTGCAGTACTGCTGTTTGACTTCATCCCCAGAGGCACACTCCAGTGTCTCTTGAGACAGACGGATGCCAACAACAACCTCAAGCTTTTAAATTAGCACAAGTTTTAAGCATGATATGCACTGTAATGCATCTGCAAACCCCACAGAGATGGGTTCTAGGACTGCAAAGGACCACCCAAAATATTTGCACGACTAGCAAGATCAAAATTCAAGTGTACCCTAAAGTAGAGATGCCCACAGAATACAACAGAGAAATATAGGATTACAACATAGCTGTGATTGGGCTCCAACATGTTCACTTCCCTCCTCAAACAAAAGGTAGGAATCGAACCAGAATCTTGTTGCAGCTGGGTAATTTGTTTTTTCACTTTGGCATGACTTCACCCAATTTTTGGCACGATGGACCCGAATTAAACTGATCTGGAGGCCTTTGAAGAAACTGTTGCCCCATTTGATGGGGATAATTTGGGGTGGAAAATTGGGGGGGGGGGAGTTGCTTAGCCCTAACCCTAACCCTAAACCATTACTTAATTTTTTTTAATCAGCAACAATTAGTAAAAAAATGCTAATTAGGCCATTCGGCTTTGAGAACTGGAAAGTGGTAATTCTACTTGTACTGAACGTGTATATGAGGACTAAATCTATTGGCAAAGAGCAGTGTGTGCCTTGGCTAGCTGGAAGTGATCTCATTTTTAAAATTCAGCATTCAATTCACTCTGCCTTGGCTAGTTCATAATTTAATAAAATGCATGTCGTATCACAAACAAAAGGGGTATATTGTTTCCTAGCCTCACTTTCAGGCTGAAGATGCATCAGCCTCTGTTTTCCAAAAAGTGACAGTTAACATTATGATCTGGTGGCTTTGCTCTACTACAGAAAACAAACAAAATAAATAAATAACCAGGGAACTTCTAAGTGTCAGCAGCAAAATGGATAACAGGGATAAAAAAAGTTGATAATTCATTTATTTGACCTCAAGAGAACGGTTCTGATGGAAGTCTAAGAAAGTAGAGCTGCGGAGGTAACAGCATTTACTGAAATAAATAGAACTCTGAAAAAGACAAACCAATAGCATCTGACAACAGTGTAAAAATATAACACACACTTTCATCTGTTTATTTTTGACATTTGGGGCTAAAACATGGCCGGTTATTCAAGCTGGCAGAGTAATATGTGTCTCTGAAGTAGAGAGAGAAAATCTTCTTCCTCTTATTTTTGAAAGAATCTAAGAAATGCAGAGGCATTTCCCATGCCCCAAAATTTAAGTATCCAAACAACTAAAAACCAAGAACATTCATTCATAAATCTATCAGATTTATATAATGATTTATAAGTCTACCTTTCTCCTTGCCATGAAAACACATATTTGTAATTCTTAGCACAAAAATTTCCTTTCATTAATCATGAATAATAGTTGAGATAAAAAAAATCATATTATATAATCTAAGGACTTTGTCACACACATCACACAGTAACGAACTATGGCTAGCCCCAGAGCACCCAATGCTGTCTTTTGAACAACTGTATCTGTAGGACACATGCATATTGAAACCCAGACCAGGACAAACTACTTGTGAGCTGCCATGTGCTACTCTCTGCAGATAGTAATAATTCTCTCCAGACATCATCATTATTACTGATGATATAAATGATGAGCAGACTTAGAGGCTATGTTCATGAGTGGAAACACATTGTTGAGGAAAGGACTGCTTCATCCTTTTTCCTCTGGCCATTTTCCTCTGGAGATTTTTACCCACTGACAAGGGGAAAGATACAAAATCTACACCTACTGCATATTTTCCAGGTCTTCAAAATCAAAAGAAGATATCAAAGGCTCTGCTGATGACTCCATTAAGCTTTAGCTCAACCATGAAATATTAGTTGGGACTGTTTGTGTACCCATCAATAAGGGAAGTTTCATTGGGGTTATAAATTTTGGAATCATCTTGGTAGACACACAATAATGCCCACTTTTGTATCTGAACAGCATGCAATTAAAACTGTTTTAAGTCAGAGTAGAATTGATGGGGAAAGTGATAAAGTCAGAAGCAATAAACTTTGCAGCCTTGAGAATATTATTCATGCTACCAATGTGTTTCGGTGTGGAAGGTGATACACACACTCATCTCTAGCCAGTTGTATATATCCAGTATCACACCCACAATTCTGCACATACTGGCAGACTCTTGGAGTGGCTTTTCACAAAATTCCAGTGGCATATTTAGCATTAATGCATACAAATCTCTGGGCATCCATATGATCAATTTCTCTGCAGAGTGCTGACAACTGGAACTCAGGTCACGTAGTGGCTATCATGAAAAGGGTGTAATGGAAACTTGTCCATAACCTTGTAGCAATTATCCCTTCTATTCCGTATCCTTGCTGACTCTCTATACCCAACTTTCAGTGATAGAGACTCATTTCTTATTTCAGCATGATGTCCAATGGAGGTGACAGTGCTATTTTTCTAGAAAAAGATATGCTAGAACTCACCATAAACACCTCCCTTGTTCTCTTATAATGGCAATAGTGACCACCTGAGAGGTGCCGGAACTGAGTTCCAGTGAGTTCCACCTGAAAAAATGCCCTGGTTCTATGCAACATTAATTATGTTCATTGTAATTCATACTTGGAGGTCAGCACACCTTCTGGTGACATCCTGACAGGTGAGCTGGGAATTTGCTGAACCCTGGGTTAGAACCCGAAGGATGAGAGGTGTGTCAGAAGGAAAATGAATTTATATTGATTAATATATATTAGTAACTCTGTATTAATGTAATATTTTAATAAGGAACTGTATTTTTGAAATATTTTGATTAAGTTGTCTGTTTTTGCTTCAGTTTTCTGAATACTGTTTAGAGATATTTTTAATATATTAAGAGGTATAGAAATTAAATAATCTAATCTAATGTGAGTAGGTATGATATTTAAATTCCTAAAATACAGAGTTAAATATCACACATATTGCACCTAGGATCAGTGGAATGGGCATGCATGCAATGTGTTTAAATATTACAGCAATTTTGTGAGGTAAGGTGGAGAGAGGGGCACACAAACTGATTCCCTAACCATGTGTTCTGTTACTCAGTCGTACATTACCAGCATCATGAGTTTATTAACAGACCCTAGCTGAACTTACCCACCAACTCCTAATTTCCACCCTTGCCATCTTCTACCTCAGTCCTTGACAAACTCTCAAGTGTTGTGCTACCTAACTACAGTCAAACCTCCGTTTACATAAACCTCTGGTTATGTAAACTTCGGGATGCACGCATGACAAACCCAGAAGTATTTTACCAGGTTTTGCCGCACGCACATGTGCAGAAGTGGTCTGCGCATGCGCAGAAGTGGTCCTCAGGTTGCAGAAACCTTGGGATCCAACCGGACCTCTAGAACAGATCCTGTCCGCAACCCAAGGTACCATTGTACTGAGAAGTGGTGCCTTAATGTGCTGAATCCCCTCCAGCTGTGTGATAGAAGATGCACAATGGATAACCAATACTTCCAACTGCATATGGCACCATGTTATATTCTTGGTTTCATAAGTTTCAAAAGTTAAAAATCTTTATTGAAAGGTGATTTGGCCATATAAGTGTTGGATAGACGGTATGGAAATATAGCCACTAAACATGGCCCACTGTAAACCAACCACTCTATATCAGTCACCTTGAGATGCCATTTTGCTAACAAGAAAGGGAGAAATAAATATGGTAGGAAATAGCATATAACCTATCCAAAATAAGGAGGAATAAAGAATATGCCTGGAATTCGTCACTATTTCAGAAACATGCAATGCTGTTAGCCGGACCATATATATTGAAGATAAATATACAAGAGTTTTCTACAGGAACAGCTCTTTGTATACATAAAAAATGACTTATTTTAAATGTGACTGTTATATTTATCTCTTTTCTATGGAATGTTTTTCCAATTAATATAATTCCTCAAGTACTGTATATGGATTTCTGGCATGCACAGAAGAGTTTGCTATATCAATATTGGTATTAACTGCAAATATATATGGTTTCACTAAAATAATGGATAGAATTTGACTATGATCTTTATATTTGTCATCCAACTGCCAAGAAGAGATTGATATGACTAATCTAAAAACTCTAGAAAGCAGAAAAATAAAATGATACACAAATGTCTCCTTCTTACTCTGACAGCCCTCCCCTCCCAAAAAATCCAAAGCAATATGCATACCTGAACTGGAAAGTTTTAAAGTACATTACGGTTGTGTGTGTTTTGCAATCAATATTTCCACAATAATTGAAATAAGTAATGGACAGGATAAATCCATATTTATATATTGAACACTGAGTGATCAATTCAGTAATATTTATTCCCTTTTCTTTCATAATTGAATGAAAAGGCCAAACAGGATCAATCATTTCAACATACATGATAAATCATCTTAGAGAAGATCACACAACAGTCTTTAGAGGAAGGTAGTGAACTTTTTTCACATCAACAAAATTTGTGAGATTATTTTTCTTTTCTTCTATTTGTTTTATTTTGTTGTATGCATTTTCTGTTTTAAGTTCAAATGTACTAAACTGAATCCACCTTTTACTTATTTCGGCTTAGTTCAAATAAGCTGAAGGTTGTTCAAACACAACACTGAAGGTGATTAGTGAATGTCAGCAGTAAGGAGACACCGAAATGTGATACTGAGTATTACTGTACATGCCAAGAGTAACCCAGCTAGCAAGCACTCCTTTGTCTCTAGATATTTAGACTCAGGGGCCAGATGGAGGACTGCTGTATGTTGGTGGGTCAATGCAGCTATGAACAATCAGCAAGAGAGTCTTAGTGCCGGGCCATAGCTGTGAGTGGCTGTACCTGAATCTTTGCTGGGAATGATTCATTACTATTACAATAATGTATATGCCTTTCCACTAACAAGGTTCAAAGAACAGCAAAACAGTAATCCATAATAAACAATTTTTTTTGCTTATTATTTGTGTGTGTTGTATTTGTATATTTCACACTGTAATCTGCTTTGTGGAGCAGGCTCATCAAAAATCAGGGTATAAAATTTTAAAAAATAAACTTGAAAATTAAAAACCAACTCCTAGGCGCTGAGGTCCCTTCACCTCCCCTAAAATATTAGAGGGAGTTTCCCCCCAAAAGTTGATGGGCATTACCATTTAAATGGTGTGTGTGATCAATCATGTGATCAATTATGTGGGGTGTGGCTTACCTGGGCCCCCAATTTTTTTCCCCAAGTTGGCACCCATGCTTGGATTGCACTATGCACAAACTAAGAGTTATGACCACACATTCCCTGCTTTTATTTTTTAAAATATGGAACAGTAGTTCAAAATATCTTGTATTTCAATCAGAGTATTGAACAGCTTTAATACCTCTGAAAGAAGATAGGATATATAAAAATCTTAAGACATTTAGTGAAAGAATAGAACAGAAAAAGGCAAGGAAAATTCATTTTAAAATGTTAATGTTATGTGTGTATTGTGCCTAGCCAAAAAATATAAGTAATGATGAATGAAATATCATAGAATAGACAGTAATTATTATTTTTCTATCTGGTAATATCAACACTTTTAAAGACTGATCAGAGTAAGAAAAAAACAGCAGTACTATAAGAGCATTATATAGCTTTGTAGACTTCTTTTTCTTTTTTGGAACATGGAAAATGTTATGACTTTGCTCTAAAAGAAGGGACTTTCAGGTTCAGATTACTTGGACCCTCTTACTGTTTACTCGTCATCCTTTTTTCTGTAAAGTCAGAAGAGAGTTCTCGCAATACTTCAAATAAATAAAATATCCAGCTGCACAAACACTATATATTCAGCTAGATTACTTTGGCTTCTTATGGAATATTTGACTTTCCCCAGAATGTAAATGATTAAAGAGAACCCATCATATGAAACTGATTGGGAAAAGGTTTAAAGCGGTATGGCACTTTTACAAAGATGGCATGAACAGAAATAAAGACCAGAGTTAGGTAAGGCAAGCCAGCCATTCCTAAAGGTCAGGAAGAAGTATCAATATCACGACACAAAGCACACTTTAAGAAACCTTCTACATATTATTGTTCAGTTGACCTCCAGCTATACAGACAGATGTAAGTTTATGCACCCAAGTGTGTGAAACCATATCATGTCTAAGGGGGAAACCTATTTGGAATTGCTCCTTTGCAAGCTCCAGCTCTTAGGAAATGTAGGAAAATGGAAATTCTTACTGACCATGAATTTTTATGTTGTGATAGGGATGACTTTTCTCATTAGGGTTGTTCCTCCTGCTGGCCATGACAGGCAGAAGTCATCCTGCCCTCCAGGTCAGCTATGCCTTCAGCCTGTGATGACTGGGGCTAGATCTACCAAGCTATAAAAAAACCACTCTGAAAACGCTCTTTTTGAAAAAGTTGTAAAGCTCACAATGGAAAATATCACTGAGTTGTGATTTCAGCTCTACAACACCATCTGGTGTCACAGTGTTATAACACATTTATAACATTGTAATTTGACCAATTAGGGACGTGGCTGGCTCTGTGGGTTAAACCACAGAGCCCAGGACTTGCCGAGCAGAAGGTCGGCGGTTCAAATCCCTGCGACGGGGTGAGCACCCGTTGCTAAGTCCCTGCTCCTGCCAACCTAGCAGCTTGAAAGCACGTCAAAGTGCAAGTAGATAAATAGGTACCACTCCGTGCAAGTAGATAAATAGGTACCACTCCGGCGGGAAGGTAAATGGCGTTTCGTGCGCTGCTCTGGTTCGCCAAAAGTGGCTTAGTCATGCTGGCCACGCCGGTTCCCTCAGCCAATAAAGCGAGATGAGAGTTGGTCACGACTGGACCTAATGGTTAGGGGTCCCTTTACCTTTAATTTGACCAATGTAGCTAAGTCCCTGGACTTTTTTACTCTCTGGAAAAACTTACTTTTCTCTTCAGCTTTTTGTATGTTTGACTGGTTCTCCTGGTTCCTTGCATGTGACTTTTGATTTCTTGAGTATTTGACTAAAAATCTTACTTTTGTGAGGACTGAACAACTTTGGTAAGATATTATATTTAAGTTACCAAATTACCAATAGTGAAAATATTATACACTAAACCAGGGGGGGAGAACCTGTGGCCCTTCAGTAGTTGCAACTTCCATAAGCCCTGACCATTGGCCATGCAGGCTGGTGATGAAAGGAGCTGAAGTCCAAAAACAAAGGGTAAGAACTGAGGAGGGCAGGTTCCCCACTACTTCACTAACACTTTGAAGTTTAATGCAAGCTCTTCCGTACTTGAGATCTGCCTACAAGCTAACTAGAATCAAAATGGTTATACCATTTAGAGCGCGTAACTTTAATTACTTCAGTATGAACTGGCATCCTGAACTGCCAGAATACAGCCTCAAAACCACTTCAGTGGTGCCCACTGTGAACAAGGGATTTCAAGATTTCTGCCTCTATTTGGATTGATCCTGGCTGGGGTTTTTTTTTAAAAAAGAAATAACAGTGGTTTAGCCTGCCAGCAGCAGACCCTGTAGGAGGTTTAATAACTGAAACTGCTGTTGCATAAAGCATGATCAAAGATGGTTTGATGACTTGGTTTGTGAGGGAGGATTCAATGTCAAGAGTTTTGTGCTGACACCCAGGCTAAATATGATCCACTGGGGAATTGCTTATGTGCAATTGGCTTTCTCTAGGGTGCAGATCATTTTCTTCCAAGCCAATAATCTCAAGTGTTTCTCTGTTCTTGCTCTTCATTGTTCATTTTAAAGTTTAATTAAAAAAGAAGGTGGAGAACAAGCTGGCATTCAGCTAAGGAAAGGTAAGCATATTGGGTGCCATTCATGAATCTACTGCACCATGTGGTCATGACTTAAGTATTGTCAGCTTTAGTAGGTGGTAGGTAAAGTCATAGGTGTGCTAAAAATGAAAAGACTGAAAATAACAAAGCAGGATTTTTTAAAAGCATTGCTTCTTAAATCCTCCTTTAAACTATCATTAACATATCTGAGCAATTCTACTGAATCAGGAGATTTGTTTATGGATGATATAAACAAGGTGCCCATGAAGGTTTCTAGGAATTCCCCTGGGCAGGTACGCCCAGAATCTGAGCTTTCATTTAAAAAAAGTATTTAGTATCTATTCAGGACAATATATCTCACCTTTATCAGTCAGATAAATATTCAGATGTATCCAAATGTGTATCTCACTTGACCAATCCAGCAAGAAATATATATGCTTTAATCTTCTTACCACCATGGATCTTCTTAGTGGCACTGGGGCATATACATGCAAGCATATTGCTCAAGCATACAATTATTTCACCATACCTATCTAAGGTTAAGATTTTTTTTCTGATTATAATTTATAACTACACAGCAGTAGTAGTGTTATATTCCCATCCACTTGAAAAAAAAGAACAGCACATCTGTTAAAACTCAAGCACAATGGTTGGCTCTGCACCGAAACAGAAAGTGTAACCCAAGCACCTCAGATTTCTAGCTATTTTTAATGCTAAAGAATTTGAAAATTCCGTTCACTGAAACATCTGCTAAGCTCTTGCAGCCTTAAGATTTGATACTTTTCTGCTTCCCTAGGTGCCAACACAAACATTTTGTTTTAAGGCAGAACTGTAGCAAGTATATGAAAACAGCTCCAAATTTTAGATGTTATGAAAGTCAATGAGATGCTATGGAGTTAATCATTCATATATTTCAGAGTTGTTGTTGTTTTGCTTTCAAAAAGATGTCAGCATTTATTTTTCTTCTACTCATCCCATCTTTATAGCATCTCCCAAGCATAATGCTATCTGCAGTTCCACCTCTCTCTTCTCTCACATTTCTGATCCACCCCTTAGCAAAGACTCACTTGATATTCACACTGTACACAACATATATGCACAGAATTGCATGACACTGAAAATGCACAACTGTCTATCAAAAAGCAATCAAAGCAAGCTAGAAATGCAGACTCTTTTCTTCAGAGTTTCATGGTTATGGTAGCCACTGCTGAAGTTAGCAGTTATGAAAGTTGCTGGAATAAGAAAGTTACAGCAGGATTTCTGAAAATCTAGCACACTTAATAATCCAAAGATGTATAAAATGTAGTTCACTTACCATGGACTTAGTGAAAGGGCGAGCCAAGGTAAACAGCAGGGTAAACAGCCACCAGTTGTGATGAAGGGATGTGTACATCATATTTCCAGGATGCACGGCATTTGATGTCACCCCATGGGGAGAAAGGCGGCGGTTCAGCTCATTGGATAAAAGAATATTGCACAACTTAGATCGGTTGTAGGCCAGCATAGACCAGTATTCCTTCTTTGATGGAGAAAGTGAGTTGAAGTCAAGTTTTCCTGAGTTGTCTTTAATATCTGTGAACCTTTAAAAATAAACAAATAAATAGTTCATCACCTTGCCAACAAAGGTCCATATAGTTAAAGCTATGGTTTTCCGAGTAGTGATGTATGGAAGTGAGAGCTGGAGCATAAAGAAGGTTGATCGCTGAAGAATTGATGCTTTTGAATTATGGTGCTGGAGGAGACTCTTGAGAGTCCCATGGACTACAAGAAGATCAAACCTCTCCATTCTTAAGGAAATCAGCCCTGAGTGCTCACTGGAAGGACAGATCGTGAAGCTGAGGCTCTAATACTTTGGCCAACTCATGAGAAGAGAAGACTCCCTGGAAAAGACCCTAATGTTGGGAAAGATGGAGTGCACAAGGAGAAGGGGACGACAGAGGACGAGATGGTTGGACGGTGTTCTCGAAGCTACAAACATGAGTCTGACCAAACTGCGGGAGGCAGTGGAAGACAGGAGTGCCTGGCGAGCCCTGAGCCATGGGGTCACAAAGAGTTGGATATGACTAAATGACTAAACAACAACAACAACAACAGTCTTCCTAAATTCTTCTCTTGGTTAGGAAGGACATTTGCTCCACAGACATCAGGAGTATAGTGTTATATATCAAGTAAATTGGTTCATTATAAACTAAAAACTTGTCAACTTCCTAAAAATAGAATGGAAAATGGGTAAGGTCTACAAAATTATGTCCATATCATATGAGGGAGTAGATTTATCCATTCTCTTTCTTTCACTTTCAGCTCTCTACCACCACTGGCATGACCTTCCATATGATATTTGACTGTTGCTAAACTCACATAGCTCTGTTGTTGTTGTTTAGTCGTTTAGCTCTGTAAGACATGCCAATTCACCCTGGCTTCCTAAATTAATACAATTGCTTTTTTTTTTTTTTACTTAAACACATTTGGATAAAGAAGATATGAATGTATCTATTTAAACCTGCAGAGAGGGCCTGTTTTATTGTGTAATCCATACTGGTTTTAGGCAAAGTAAATAAACAAACAAATAAACAAGCAAGCAAATTAAATAAACAAAGCACACATGGGAAGGATGCAGGAATCTAAAACAAGATTTGCTAACTGTGTGTTACTGAGCCTTAATAAGCCAAATAAAAGCATTAAAGGCTAAATTCATATGACTTTTTGCCAAACATTTCACCAAGGGGTGGGTGTTTTTGTTTCCAAACACACTGTGACAAGACGCACCTACTGCTGGATCTTATGAACATCAGAACATATATCTGGTTCTGAAGGAAAGCACATTCTAGGCATACAAAATATTTATTGATCAACTGATGTCTATAGCGGGGTGAGGATAGTGCAACTGGGAAATCATTTTTTAAAAAAAACACCTGGAAAGGTAATCAGATTTATAGAAACACATTTGATTGCCCAAATTGACAAGGTATAGGTACTTTGATTTCTAGACTTACCAAGACCAATAATGGAACACTGGAATGTGTTCTACAACACAAGAATTAGCAGAGTGCTCCTTGGCATTTTGTAGTAAAGCCTAATGGCATCAGGATGTCAACTATTAACTTACTCGATTCAGAAATGGCCAATTGCATTTTACAAGATCTGACAAGAAAGGATTCCAAGCAGATTCTTGTCTCTTTCTCCTGCTCCCCCTGCCCATATGATTCAGTCTACATATTTGCATTATGCCTTTGATAGCAACAGGAACCATCTGCATCTCCCCTGTCAATTCACACTCTCGGGGCCTGACTGCTTTTTATCAGTATCAGATTATTATAATTATTATTTTTATGTAGGTTACGTTTTTTTAAAAAAGTTCAGCATGGCTGCTAGACCACTTTTTAAAAATACAAAAACTAGAAATAGCAGCTAATTTGTTAGGCAGTGTGGGAGAGGTTGGCAAGGGTGGATCCAGGTTCCTCCTTAAAAGGTTCAGCACTTTGACTGCATGGTGGGATTCTGGAGCTTAGAGGCTGTGTTGGCACAGCACCCATCATATATTTGATGGGAAGCCTCCCTGATGGAGCCATGGGTCATTCTTTTTAACTAAAGGCAGTAAAGCCTATCTCTGAGTCCATACATCTTACAGTGAGTGCGGAGAAATTGGAGGAAAGGTGGTGGTACAATCCTTTCCAGATGGTGAGAGTATACAAAGCCCAGAGCAGGTGTGTCCAGTAATAGGGGCATCTTTCCGCTGACTGAAGTTTCATTGCTTGAGAACAGCAGAAATAGTAATATTTTATTTTCAGGGTTGCAATTCTACTACAGGAACTGTTTTCTTGTACTGCCTGATTTCTTCCCTTATAATGAGTTTTCTTTTCTTTCTTTTTTCTTTCTTTTTTTAAAGCACTATAATTGCGTTAAGCAGAAATTGTAAATATTTTGAGATCAAAATTTTTGGCTTTTGAAGCAGAGTAACCGAACAGCCTTCATCATTTATCTTCTCCCACTTCTAGTACACAAGTAATGCATACTCTGGAGTTTAAGTGCCCAAGTAACTACACATGAGACTTGCTGCTTCTTAAAATCTTTTTAGATTAAAAATTGATGGCTAGAAAGGGGCTGTAACATTGGTTATATGCCATCAATAGCCTTAAAGGTATAAAAGATAAATGTGAACAAAGCCAAAATGAGCTCTGGCGGAGTCTAATGTTTTTAAGTATACCCATGGCATGACTGAGCACAAATCAAAGTAACTAGTTGATGTTTTTTAATTGGGTCTGACAGAGTCATTAAACACCAGCTGTTTGTTTCTTCCTTCCTTCCTTTTCTTTTCTTTTTTAATAATAACAAGGTAGAAAAAAACAACTGAAGGCTTCTACATGAAAAGGAATTTTTCTAGATAGCCATCTGCCTGTCCTTATATTGTTGGTTTATTAAACTGAATATCAACAAGAAATAAGGGGCAAAAAATAGCAGAAGTGTATGTTTAAACATGGTGCTGCTACTTTCCAAATGTTATGCAGACCTTTCCAAATTTTGTTTCTTGTAGACCTTTCCTGTAGGCTGGAATAAACCTCTAAATTCTGTGCTATGCTGAATCTTTTTTGCTTGCTGCAGTCAGATGAGATCTGGAGAACTCTGGGGAGGCTAGGGTCCTAAAATGCAGCAGTGGTCCTTGTGAGACCAATGCTACTCAGGTTCACAACCCTTGATCTACCCCAAGCACTTAGCATCCTAATCTTGTTAGCTGACTAGTCTATCTATGTAGATGCACATCACCTACTGCAGCTGAAATAGTGTTTTGCTTGTAATGGAAAGCATCTATCAGGTGCAAACACCCCCAACTTGAGGATGCACCACTGTTGTGGCCTCTCTTTGCTTGGTGGCAAGTTATACCTGGACTGGTACTGTCTATCCTACCTGAAGTGAAGGGATCAAACATGAGACTTAGAAATACAGACTAAATGGGTGGGGAAAATGCTTACAGTGCAATTATATGCATGCTCACTGAGCAGCAAGCCCCAATAAGTTCACTGGGGCTTACTTCCAGAAACCAGGCTTCACAACCTATTTCAATAAAGGTAGCTTTGTGAGTCTGTGGCATGAAGGGGGAAAAGAGCCTTGTGGCATTTTAAAGACTAACCAATTTAATATTTAAGGCGACAACATACTATTTAATATTTTCACTTATGGCGCTCACCCTTAATTTTTGCTTCTTTTGTAAAACATCAGAATCTCAAACTCTAGATGTTGTGGAAATTACAACCCCAAACCCCTTTAAAACTTTATGATAAGGTATGGGGTGTTCATTTAAAGTTCTACTTAGTCCATAGGTCTCTCTCCTTCTTCTTTGGTGTTCCTGGTGGCATAGAGAGCTTATGAGTGACTAGACCTTATGTGGACATTCAAATAAATATGTGGAGTGGGAGTAGTGTGCATGATCTCTGACCCCCTGACCCGAACATTCATTCATACAACATCTGAAAGGAAGAAAAAGAACAGCTCCTCCTCCCAAGACAGAGGCCATTCTTCAAATATTTTTTTCTATCTAAGAAGAGTGGAATGTTGCCATCTCTTGAGGCATTGGGGGAGAAAAATAGTAACCAAAACTGGCTCTGGCATTCTCAGACAGATTGCAAAACACATACACATAATAAGATGTAGTGGCTAACAAGCTCCCTTTGGCATTTCAACACTGTAAAACTAGCAGCCCTTTTCAATGATTATTTTATATGTTTAAGTATGATTTAATGCATGACAAGCCCCCTACAAATGGAAAAGCAATTAGTTGCTTTAGTTGTTAGGTCTGGAATCACACCATTTACTTATTGGGGAATAAGTTTCCATAAACCTTGGCTGATCTTGCTCAATTACGCAATGAATGTTCCAACTTTATGTTGGGTTTTTGTTTTGTTTTTTTGGACCTTTATTTCATCAAGCTTTAAAGCTTTGCAAAAGCATGAATTTAAGCTGCACATGACACCAAGGGAGGGAGAGGGAGAGAAGAAATAGCTCTGGAGCAAAGTTGTCGTTTGAAAAACTATTGGAGATCAGCGTTATACACAGAGAAACAAGCAGCTGACAATTCAACATAATCTCCCATTAAATAACAGCTCATTTATACATATCCCATTGTGCCCTCCACATCTGGCAAGTGATTGGAGTTGGCAGATTTATTTCTAGTGCTAAACTTGCCTGCCCTGCGGTAGCCTCCCTCTCTTGTAATGGGACTCCGCTACTAGCTTTCACAAACCTGGAGTGATTTGCAAAGATAAGGCCATCCAAGATTTTTTTTTTTTTACCACCTAATTACTAGATGTTTCATGTCTTAACACTAGGGAGGATTATTATGGACATTTTCAATTGCTTCCTTTCATTTCAGGTGCCATAAATTTAAAATGGTTAAAGTAAATCTATCTGCAGTGTATCATTTAAACCATAAGCCCTTATGTTGGGAAGTGATAAAGGGGTTCAGCCTGACCCTTGGCTGGTCTCTCTTTGCCAGGTCCCAGGGGTTACATTTTAGGGAAACATGATTTTAAAAAAGTAAGCTTCATAGTAGGTCAATAAAATATACCACAGGGTGGAGGGGACAATTTACGTACCCTCCATACCCATAATGTGCTTAGCCAATAGCACTATGTTTTAACAAAACATAAGAAAGGTTTTTAAAATCTGTTAGATATTCTTACAGCTGGGTTGGCGGGGCACTAGCTTTGTAATAATGTATCAGAGTATACAGTAAACATTTTATCTTTATTTGTTTTTGCCTTTTTACCAAACATTTCCCATATTCAATGTACTGCTACAAATACAGCTAAAATCAGACGGAATTTTCCATATTTTTCTGTCAATTGGACTTCTAGGAGCAGTAGAAAATTGCACTTCTAAGAGCAACCGTGACATTTTAAACTGAAATCTCAATCAAAGAGGCTTGCTTTCAAAATTAAAAGTCCTGGAGACATCACTTCTATTATTACATTGATATGGCTAATGCCTATATTCAACTCCTTATTTTTTGTTGTTTTCAAACAAAGAAAAAACAGAAAGAAAATTGGATTCAATCTTTAAGACCTTAATTGCATTGTTTCTCCAGTAAGAATAACTGTGCATTCTTCTTTGTATGGCATTGAAGTTGTTGAATGACAAATCAATAAAGGTCGTGCCATTCAGATTTAATCAATTATTTTTCCATCTCCTACCAAAATCAATGGCTCAAACAACACAGAAAACCTGCATTCATACTAATATTGTTCAAAAAAAGAAGGACTTTACAAATATTAAGAGAGACATATCTCAATGTAACATCCAGTCTCAGTGCTGGATCCTTTACTCAGGATTTAGATTTGTATTCCAGTCTTCCTTCAAGGACCTGAAAGCATACATAGGACAGGATCCTTTAAAAAATAAAAATAAATTCCTTAGCATAAGTAACAAGCATCCCTTCCCATGCTGTAGCAGAGATGCTTCCCAGCCAGGTGGGGGATGTGGAGCAGCAGCAGGAAGTCACACCCAAAAATCCTAGTGCAGGCTCAGAACATGACACATGACTCCTGGGATCTCAGCCAGGGTTCCTCCATTCTCCATTTTATCTTAAGAACCTTATGACAATTAGGAGTGACTGAAACAAGGACACTAAGTGAACTTCACAGATGACTAGTGACTTGCAGATTTACACTAAGGTGTACATTCAGCAACCTATGCCACCATATCAGTTTCGAGTCCTCTAACACACTGATTTCATGGAATACTCCATTAGTTTTAATTTTTATGTACTGAAGTTCTTATTTGAAAAATGGAAACTTTTGCTTTAATTATTGCCCCTCATTTCTAACATAGGAGAGAAAAACTGACAATGGGGGAGCCATCAATCTATCCTGCTGACCTGGAGCTGGGAATGGGTGTGGGTGCAGAATGCTAAATAAAAATTGAAAACATTAAGAATGTCCCAGCATGGTTACTTCTAGCTGAACTCACTTTCTATTTGATCAATAAAATGCTTCAGGACTTTCATAAATCACTTAATAGTTTAAAAATCTCTAAGTGGCATACAGCATGTTCTGAGTCAGAACTCACCTATGTGATTCTGAGGAAACCATCACAACTCTTGCAGGAACTGAGCGACGGAGAACATCTTCAAGAAGCTGAATGAGATAGAAGTGTCCCAAGTGATTCACCTGGAAGGTGGACTCCAGACCATCTTCAGTCAGTTGCCAAGGAGCCAAAAAAGTAGCAGCATTGCAGATCAGCACATGGAGAGACCTTTTAAAAAAACATATATATAATCACCACCAGAATCACAATCAAGTATGAAAATGGTATAATTAATTACAATGATGAATGTGTGAAGACATTTCCAGTATCTTGTTGGGACCTACTCCTACAGGTTGGTATTTTTAATAGCTATAGCCCTTGATTTTTGGATAGTTTCAACTTTTGCTTTTCTTTTTTTTTTAAAAACAGGGTTCTACAATAGCCTTGTTATTTTTGCAAAGCTTTGCAAACTGTTGTAAACCACCCTGAATGCTATGTAGAAGGCAAGGTAAAGATTTCTTGAAATAAATGAATCCATATTAAAGACATTCCTTTATTGGTGAAGAAATGTTTCCATTTTCAAAACATAATTCACTCTGACAATAAAAAGGCTGCCTTGTAGGTAAGTCACTTATAGTTTTCATATGTTGGTAAAACACAGGCACTGGGCTACTTTTCAACCAAAAATCATTTGTTTTCTAAGTAAGGCAATGGGGGCAGGGGGAGATTTGTAGCGTCATAGTCAAATTGTAACACAGATTTCCTACCCACAAGGACTCACATGTTTCCTATATGCACCTATAGTCAGTGGAGCTATGCCGGACACTATCAGGTCTGTTAAGCAGCTACCTGTGTGGATTCAGTCTCAAGGGAATTTGGAGCTGTCATCTCAAACGGATGCTTAGGCTGCAATACTATACACATTTACTAGGAAGTAAAACCCACTGGACTCAATAGAACTTACTTTTGAGTACACGTGTATAGGACTGAACTATACATTAGTGTACCAAGGCTTACTGGACAGTTATATGTTTTAGAAGTCCAGTTACAAACAACAGAGGTTGTCTCCACCATCTCATTGTAAAGCACTGCCTTGGTGCTATTCAGGTGCTGTGGATTGTTCTGTATATACAGCACCTGAATAGCACCAAGGTGGTCCTTTGGGGCTGGATGGGTTTGAGTGGATAAGGAGGATTTCATGATCTAGATTTCATCAACTAACATATATCATGCCCTGGGGTTATGACCCATAGAAAAATATCTTGTATCCTATAAAAGCCGTCTGTGATGATAACATCATGAAAAGCCCAAAGGTAAATGGAAATAGTAATGTGACTTTTCAATTCTGTGTCAGAGCATGTTTCCTTCAAGTTTTTACTTCTATTGACTTGAGAAGCAGTTCTTTTTTTCAGACCAGTCTCCTCCATTTGCAGACAACGTGCATTCCTGTTTATGGAAGGCACAACCTATTCCTAATTTGGAAATAGGTTCACTAATCTCCAAATTCTCAAATTTGGACAAAAACTTTAACACACATACTGATGCCCCAAAGTGTGATCCCATATTGCTGGGAGGCCCGCAAATATTCCAATCACGTTGTTCTTTTCCACCCAATGCTAACTGCTATAGTTCTCTTTTCCATTGGGAGGGGTTTAAGATCCAAGAGGGAACTGCCCATAGAAATGGCACTACACACCAGTGTGTATACAGCAGTGTGGGACTGTGTGGCAAGGAAGCAGCTCCCACACCAATGGAGTACATGTGAAAGGAAGTGGTCTTCTAAACAAGAAACACATTGGATAGACCCATGTAGGATCTCTTTAAAATGGAGAAATTTTGAGAAAATAATTGAAGTTCCTTATTTTCTAACTAACCAACACAACAAAGAATTGAAACAATTGGGGTGGGGTGCTGGCTATGTAATGCAGTCCCTTATAAAATTTTGCAACACACAAAAATAAGTGGGATCTGCAACAAAATGTTGGGGTATTGGGTGCTCCTGTTCAAGGTTCTGGCCTGTCAGTCATACCCTTCTGAAGAATACTCAATGCCATGAACACTTTCTAGTTTTATGTCCCCTCCTCCCTAAAAACATAGTTAGTGTATGTTTCTACTGAGCATACACAGTCCACATTGGGCTGTTTTGGGGTTGATGCCCCACCCTTAGTTTTGTTGTTACTTTTTGCTGATATTGTTATCATTCCACAAACCCTGGATTTCCCCTCCAAAAACCTGTTATGGTTACATATGAGGACTGATAAGAATTCTCCCAAGAATTGGGTTGCAGAGTTTTCCAAACTGTGTGCTGCAACACGTTAGTGTGTCGCGCGAATGCTCCATATGCTCCTCCCAGGGCTAGAAAGGGGTTAGTTTAACCTCCGGTTTGCTAGTAAAGCTGAATTACTGTGCCGTGAAATGATGCATGTCACCAACATGAAAAGTTTGGAAGCTCTGGGTTAGTGTGTCAGTGTGTGCAACTATTTACTGCATACCTAACATTTGCAGAGCTTAAGAGTGTTCAAAGCACTCTACAGGCATTGTCTCATTGTAATTCTGCAAGTTGTCAGCATTATTATCCCCAATATTGTACATGAGAGGCCTGAGAGTCCACTTGCTCACTCCACATTGAACATAATGAAACATTTTGATGAGCTTGGTCCTAATAAGTGCTTAATCTAGTACTATTTTGCTGTTCTTTTTAAATGGATTTATACAAATATTTGCATTATTTAAATGGTATCACAACGTGTTCGGAGGAAGATGGAAAGCTGGCATTTTAAACTTCTTAGATGCTTTGTTTTTAATCTCATTTCCCATGTTGGTTACCTACACTATCAGCACCTCTTTTTAACATACTTATTTTAATAACATCTATAAAGGAAGCTATGAGTTGTATACACAGCCTAACTGGTTGCATTCCAAAATGTTAAATTCCCTTGGAAGCAGTTAATGATGAAACAGAGCAACTTCATAGTGACATGTTAGTTTATAAAGTTCAGGAGTGAGATAAGGTTTATTTCAGGTCTATTAAAAAGTGTCAAAACAATCACATACACTTGCCACATTCTTATTTATTTATTTATTTATTCCTGTGGAGTGCTTTTAATCAATGTATTTTGTTTAAAAATTTAGGTCATTATATTGATTGCTATTGCCCTTTGTAATATTCTTCATGGCTTTATTATTTTAAATTAAATTTTTAATTAAAATACTGTGCACACATACCCTTTAAAAATTCTCTCATTAACCATTAAGCTATAAAAACTGCAAAATGCTTACTACTTTATTTGCAGCAAAAGATATTTTAACTATACATATTAAATCATAAATATTTTACATGCTTATCTACCCAACATGCCCCTTATGGCTGGTTAGATCTTGTGCAAAAGCATCAAAGCAAATGTCTTTTGAAAGCCATGTCCCTCTTTTCAAGGCAGATCATGTCCACCTTTATGCTGTTTCAAAATACAAAGAATATTTTATTTGTCTGCTCCAGTGTTTGGGAAAAGAAAAGGAGCCTTAATTGATAGGTCTCTTAACAGTGATTATGCAGCCTAATTTAAAGACACAAAAAAATGAGCACATGCCCTACTGAATCACAGGCCAAAGGTCAATTGAGTCCATCATCTTGTTTCTAAGTAAATGCTCTAAGGCAGTCAACATGGCATGAAGGGAACAGTCCCCCCCCCCCACCGTTGCCCCAGGAATTGGTGTTCAGTAGCATATGTACAATATCTGAAGAACATGCTGGTTTCATTTAGCTTATCACTTCCTCTAACAGCAATCTCACATGGTAATTGTCTATAGCAGCCAAACAGAGTCATGCAAAAACAAGGTATCAGCATGTATGGGGAATCCAATGAGGACTGAGCATGCCCAGGCAACAAGGAATGCAGAGTGCAGAGGAGGGAGGAAACTGGTGGGGGTGGGGTAGAGAACAGAGAGAGGTTCCTTATATCAAGTCAGGGTACTGGTTCATCTAGTTCAATGTTTCATGAATTTAAACAAATTCATACGCTCACCGAGGTGGCTTCATTTAGCTAAAAATGACTAAAAAGTAAAAGCCAGCCCAATTGCCAGTGTCAAGTAAAGATCTTCAAATACCCCACAGTGCAAATGAGAATTTCTTTTTCAAAGATATTCCAAAGATGTGTTGAGGCTTCATTAATGGACTCAAAGGCAATCAGCCTATTTGTGAGATCTATGGGTCTGGACTCATGCGGGCCACATGACCCGGAAGCTGTACGCCGGCTCCCTCGGCCAATAAAGCGAGATGAGTGCCGCAACCTCAGAGTCGGTCACGACTGGACCTAATGGTCAGGGGTCCCTTTATCAGATGGGTCTGGACATCTCATCAGGGAGGAAGCTGCCATATTCAGAGCCTATAGTACCTCAAAGCAGACCCGTTGAAATGGATGGAGCAAGTTAATCATGCCAATTCATTTCAAAGGGTTCACTCTGAATAGAACTAACATAGGGCCGACTTGCTCAGGCTAGCACAAGAGACTATAGCTTAAAACAGATTGAACAGATTGTACAATGAAATAAAAATTGTCTCTTCCATTTGTACCTGCAATTTGGAAGATCAAAATTTAGATTGCTGCATGGACTCAATTTTTGACAGGTTTCAGGGTTAATTATTTTTCATAATGGTGTGGTCATAAATTGGCTCTGCTCCTTTTGAATAATCCACAATTTCTCTTCCTGTACTGGAATCTCTAGCAAAGTCACAGCCTCAGAAATGGGGCTAAAAAGTCTAATAGGGCTAGGTGTCATCAGCAACATGAGGGGAGCCCCACTCCTGCCAGCCACCACCTATTTATCATTACTTCACAGACAAGGGAACAGTGGAGAGGTTTCCATCTGATCTGAGAAGCCTTCATATGCATTATGTCTCAAGCATCTGGGGATCATGCAAAGTACAATAAGCAGGGTGGCAAGAGAGAGGCAGTGCTTATCTCTTTCCTACATACCATTCCTACATACCACTACAAATTGTCATTCAGCCAGTGTGAAAAAGCAAGTGGATTTCCCCACGTCTAGGGTTCAAATTGCAACTGTAGCCAAGAAATACAGCGTGTAAAAACAATGCCCTTTAGCCACAAAAAAATCCTGCCTGGACGCTGCTTTTCTTTTAAGATACAAGAGCTCAATTACAAAGTTTACATGTTATCTATAGTTATCCCCTAAGTCACACTAAAAGTTTATAGAAATGTGGATGTTTGCATGCAAAAAGCTGTACATAACTATTGTTGTTTCTCTGTTTACAGTGATTATGCTCAGCTGATAAATTCATTTATTTCTAATTATGATGCTGATGTAGTGGTAGGAATTATGATACAGAACCCTCTCCCCGAGTACTTACACATGCTTGGATTTGAATGCTTCAACAAACTCCTGTACACTATGAAGAGATGCAAGGTCTAAGGTTATTGCTTCTACTTTGGCTTTGTGCTAAAATGAGAGAACATGAAGGAAAAAGATAAACAACATCAACTTGTTTGTATCACAATATCATGTTACACCAAACCGCTTTACAGTTACACATTTAAATTCCCTTGTTCAACATTAGAACCCTGCAATGGACATAAATCAACCTGGAAAGTATAGAAAACAATGCCAAATGCTATGTTTTCAATTTGTAGCACTTTTAAAGACAGACGGATTGTTCTCAGAAGTTGCTGATATTCTGAGGTTAGAGAACCAGGGCAAAACCTCCTGGGGAAAAAAACTTGATTTGTGAAGCAGGGGTATATTGTGTGATACGTACAGCTGACCAGCCCTTACAATTTGGCAGATGTGTGCTAGATGACTAAAGGAGTCCTTCAGTCTTCTTAGTCCAATTATCCACAAAATAAATAGAACAAGCTGTTTTATTAATATTTATCATTTTGATTCCCCCCCCAAGTAAATAACAAATTAACCCTAGAAACCAAAATGCATGGACCACACTAATCACAGTATTTGTGCATAAGGAAACAGAACTTGCAAGCAGCCTTAATCAATCCTTATGATGGGTCTATACAGATACTCTAGAATAGGTAAAGATATAAAAATTGGGAGATGATATATAATGAATAGGAAAAAATGTTTAAGATAACTTTTATTAAGAAACCAGAGGCTTTTCTTTTGGGAATTATGGGATTATCCATTGAAGTGTTCAAGGTTGCATCTGCAGAGGCATCCCCAGTGCTTTTTTCAAAAAAAAAATAAATGTTTAGGGGCAATCTCATTTTCCTACTCATATTGAAATACTGCCCCTCAATGAGGCTAAACTTAGATTTACAAAATGTTTACATTCTACATCAAAGAGTATATAATCTTGATTTTTTTATTCTTCCAGTAAGTTTTGCCATTTCTGAGTACTCTGAGTACTCTGTTGCCATTCTTCTTTAGTTGGGACGTTTTCTTCTTTCCATCCTTGGGGGGAAATCACTTGAGTGACAGTGGTTGCATACAGAAATAATTTTTTGTATTGTCGCGGTAACTCTTATTGCAAAGTGGGTAGAAGAAGCAAGCAAGTCTCTTCTATGTCTGTGAGACATTCGCGAGCTTTTTTGCGGAGAAAGTCCTGACCTCCCTACCAATTTAGATACAGTGACTGAACTGGAGGCCCCTCGACTGACTTCAGGTCCAGTGTTGGATCATTTCGATCGGATACTCCCTGATGATGTGGATAGATTCCTCCAAGTTAGTAGGCCCACCACCTACCTCCTTGATCCGTGCTGATTAGGGAGTGTCCAGATGTTGCGCGGACCCCCCTGGTTGAAATTATCAATTTGTCCCTTGACACGGGGACATTCCCAGGGGAACTGAAGGAAGCAGTAGTGTGTCCACTCTTAAAGAAAACTTCATTAGATCCCTTAGACCTATCCAATTACCACCCAGTTTCAAATCTTCCATATCTGGGTAAGGTAATTGAGAGAGTGGTTGCTGAACAGCTTGGTAGGTTTCTGGAGGAAACATCGGCTTTAGATCCATTTCAGTCCAGTTTCCGTCCTGGTTTTGGGACCGAGACGGCTCTGGTTGCCCTAACAGATGATCTCCGTAGACAACTGGATTAAGGCGGGTCAGGACTGCTGATCCTTTTAGATTTGTCAGCAGCCTTTGATATGGTCGATCATGATCTTCTGGACCACCACCTCGCAGACATGGGGATACAGGGCATAGCCCATAACTGGCTATGCTCTTTTATCTCTGGTCGGGGACAGAGGGTGGCACTAGGGAGGGAAATGTCGTCGCGCCATTCCTTGGTGTATGGAGTGCTGCAGGGCGCAATTCTCTCCCCGATGCTTTTTAACATCTTTGTGCGCCCCCTTGCCCAGATTATCCGGAGCTTTGGGCTGGGCTGTCACCAATATGCTGATGACACTCAGCTCTATCTGCTGATGGATGGCGACACCGACTCGGCCCCGAACACACTGACCAGATGCTTGGAAGCTGTGGCTGGATGGTTTCGTGGGAGCCGATTGAAACTAAATCCTTCGAAGACAGAGGTCCTATGGCTGGGTCGGGATAGCATGAGGATGAGAGACCAACTCCCTTCTCTTGCGGGGGCCCAATTAGTGCCATTCCCTTCCGTTAGGAGTTTGGGTGTAATCCTTGACGCCTCCCTTTCCATGGAGACGCAAGTTACAGCAACAGCCAAGGCGACATTTTTCCACCCTCGCCGCATCAAGCAGTTGGTCCCTTACCTTTCCCGCCCCGACCTGGCCACAGTGATCCATGTGATGGTCATCTCCAGGCTTGACTAATGTAATTCGCTCTATGCGGGGCTGCCCTTGAAGCTGACCCAGAAACTCCAGAGGGTGCAGAATGCTGCAGCAAGGCTCCTCACGGGGTCTCTGCCATGGGAGCATATTCACCCAGTGCTTTTCAAACTGCACTGGCTCCCGGTAGAGTACAGGGTCAGATTTAAGGTGCTGCTTTTGACCTTTAAAGCCCTTCATGGCCTAGGACCCTCGTACCTACGGGACCACCTCGCCCGGTATGCCCCACGGAGAGCCTCAAGATCCATAAATAGCAACACCCTAGTGGTCCCGGGCCCTAAGGAAGTTAGATTGGCTTCAGCCAGAGCCAGGGCCTTTTCAACTCAGGCTCCGGCTGGTGGAACGCTCTGCTTCATGAGACCAGGGCCCTGCAGGTTCTGATTTCTTTCTGCAGGGCCTGTAAGACAGACTTGTTCCGTCTGGCCTTTGGCTTGGAGCCAATTTGATTCCCTCCCTCCCTCTCTTTCTTTTTTCCTTTCCTTCTCCTCCTGCGATGAGGCTACAGTTTAATATTTTAATGTTTCAATATTTTAATGTTGTATTTTAATTTTGTTTTTAAGTTGTAATCATTCAACTTGTTTTTATTATTGCTTGTAAGCCGCTCTGAGCCCGGCCTTGGTTGGGGAGGGCGGGGTATAAATAAAAATTATTATTATTATTATTATTATTATTATTATTATTATTATTATTATTACTCTCCACTCTGGTATATTTCAAAAAAACATAGAATGCCTGCTCAGGGTTAGCTATCATCACCAGTCAGAAGCCAGTCTTGGCTAAAATAAAAATACAAGACAAAATATTGACCACCAATGGGTTTCTTTTTTCTTGCCAACTTTCCTTTGCAACAGAGCTTATCTCCTCTCTGTCTGTCTCTCTGTCTCTCTCTCACTATAATGCTCTGTTCTCATCTCCAAGGGGAAAATAAAAAATAGTGCTACAAACACAAGGACAGCAAGGGGTCAAAAAACATCAAGTAGTTCAACAGACTAAACCACAAGCTGTTAGTTACTATGCTCTTGGGAACAGTGATTCAAGTCCACACACTATTACTCAGGTAATGCCTTTGCTCTTGGTGTCAGGTTGCAGGTTTCTGCTACTGGCTCCAAAAACAAAAAGGAAGCACCTGTAATATTAGAAATGTGAGGGGGAGGGTTCCAATGCCAACTATTCCTTCACAGGGAGAAATCTGCTGGAATAACTAAGCTGCACTTGGGGGTAGAATAAAAATATTGAAATACAATTAATGGGCAATTGCGATATACAGATGACAAATACAAGCTATGAATATGGGTTTCTAGTCAGTTCTGCCAGTGAACTGAAACATCCTGTAACAATACATTCACTGCCAGGATAAACAATGTCCCTTTATTTCCAACTGTTGAACTCATTTGTACTGTGCTTCTGCAGCTTTTTAGACTTATCAGGCCATAGGTTATCGAGAGCAGTAAGAATCAGTAGAGGTACCATTTCTTCAGCAGCTTAAGGAGCAGACTTTATAAGGTCACAAGTAATGATGATGGTGGTTGTGATGTTTCTGAGTGTTCCAGACAAATTATGCCATAGAAATGCAAACCCTGAACACAGAGAAATTATAAAGGAAGAAACACATAGAATAACTGCAGACCTATAGGTTGTAAAAAAGAAAAAAAAGTTAAATTATCATGTCTGGATTTTTAACCTGACCATTGTTAACACGTGCTTCATATTTACAAGCTTCTTTTCCTACCTAAGAGGGCTAGGAAGTTTTTGTTACTGTTGTTTTAAGTGTTAACTTCATTTTGTCATGACCTTGAGTCAGATGCTTCTAGTTATTGTTATTTATCTCCTTTATTTAGAAGTTATGAATTACAATTATGTATCTTGAAACATTCCATGAAAAACAAAGGGATATAAACCATATGCTTCATAATATCCAAATTTCTATCTGCCCCACCTCCAATATAAAACTTTGTGTGTGTGCTTTCTCCTGAGGAAAAACTGCAGTAGATAACACTCTTATTTAATTCTGAAAATGCTTCATGTTACATAGAGAAAATCTATTAAAACCTCTTAGAACATAATTGACAATATTTTACACTCAAACTTAGAAAAATGCTTATCAAGCCAGAAGTTTAACCAGAAAGTGAAAACACTCAGAAAGCTAGCATTTTCATGATATGTGATGTGCTCACTTTACAGCTTAAAAACTGTTTAAAAATGAACACTGCATGGTACAGTAGTTTGGCAGTAAACATGATTGTGCATTTATGTCTCCACGCTGAAGAAGGAGCCTTTTTCCAATAGGGGATTTTTCATTCTAATGCAAGTGATGATTTACATTAAATATAGGTAAAGTGTGGTTACATTTTCCTGAAGGACTGCAAGGAAGTGAAGAGAACTACAATAAGTTGAAGCATAAAAGCTTTCTCTGTCATAATATTTATTATAATGGCATATAAAAGAGATGAAATAAATAATAGATGATAAAGAATCCTTCAGCAAATACCATTACTTGTGTCTGCTCTAGTTTTATACACAATTGAAGACTCTTAATAAATATACTGTAGTCCCTATAACTTATATAAGTGCTGTGGAGAGGGGAGAAATGTAAGATGTACTTTAAAAGGCACCAGAGTGGACATTAGCTAATTTACTGCATAATTATAGTCTCCATTGCTATACTAATACTGTATATATCTCTATCTATCTATCTATCTATCTATCTATCTATCTATCTATCTATAACTATCTGTAACAATCTATCAGCTATTATCTCCCCCCCCCCACACACACAAACACAGTGTTTTTCACCATAAACATATCCTTAAGTAGTATAGCACTCAAAACATTTCACCTTTTGAGGGTTGAGAAGACGATAAAATGTACTCCAGTTTAATAAAGAAAATTTCAGTCACCTACACTTGGAAAACAGTTGCCTGAAAGAACAATACATATTTTTATACAGACAAACAAATTGTGAGGGATAAAACGTGTTTACAAATAAAAGATTGCAAAAGAGATTAAGAAATTATTAAGAATTTAAAAACCATAAAAATTGTCCATATGCTACAAAAATGTTCCAATCTCAATTGGTTCCCTTTTTAATAAAACCATTTCCAAATATGCATGGATGGCCAAGTCCTTGGGTGGAAAACCTTGGAGGCTGTCTAATATTATAGTCATTCCTAAGCCATTTAAGGATCGGAATCCCGATTTCTTTGATGAACACAGATGTAAAACATTTTCAAAAATCTTTGAAGATATGTTTTCACAACTGGCCACATTATATTCATAACCATCAAACAGGTTTCATTTGTCAACAGTTGATAGCCACACCTACTTGGCAGCTTATAAATGTCACCCACTGAGCTCATACACAACCCATGCCCACAGAATTCTTTTGCTTGATGCTGCCAAGTATTTTGATCATTTATATTGGTCTTCTTAAACTTCAACACTTTCAAAATTTCATGTGAAAGTCCCTTTTATCTGCCTTATACAAATCTATATCACACCAGTTGAGCAAATGAAGTGGTAACTGTCAAAGCTCTGACTTTATTCCCATTGGCCAGGGCACTAACTCCTGTTGTCCACTTTTTCACTAGCTTTCTGCCCTGGCCAAAGAACCATTAATAACCAGATATAAACTCCCACCCAACACCAAATTTGCTCTGCTTTCTATATTTTTTTTTTTTACTCCAATTCTGACAAACCACCTTATAAACACTTAACTTGCTACACTTGATCTTAGCCAAAAGGCCAAGAAACACTTAACTGTATACCTAATTGTGGTGGCCAGATTACTGATTCTCAAGAACTGGAGAACTCTGATGGGAGACACAATGATGAACTGTCTTGCCCAAAATTGTACTCTGGCATTCATAGAAGAAATGGCTCATGAATTTACAGCAAGAAGAAATGAGAATGCATCAGCCAAATTTTATTCTATTTGTTCAGGCTTTAGGCCCTTATAAAGGAACATGACTTTCACCCATCTGACACGCTTGGACATACTGTATATGAATAAGTCCTTTGAGGTGACATACACAGAGCTTGCTGGGTTAACCAAGGAAGGGCGGGGCAAAGGAGGGATGATTTACTTTTACTTTTCTTTTTTGTCTTACTTATTTTTTTCCTGTTTCTGTCTTTCTTTCTGCCCCCCCCCCCCCGTGTACACACACACACACACACACACACACACACACACACACACAATTTAAAAATGGAATAAAACATTGCGGAAGGGGCGGTGAAGCCAAAAAGAACTGTGCACAGAATACCTTCTCCCACCTCTACAGTATGTAAATCCATAAGAATCAAAGCTGAACTGACACTTGCCTAAAAGACTAGGAAGCACAGACAAATTAAATCCAGACCAGAGTATGCCATTAGAATAAAGCATGGCAGCTTTGATGCATTGGTTATGACAGTCAACAATGTCCAGCAATAGGTGGTAATGATGATCTTCATGCAAGATGGATGAAAACAAGGAAATGCTTTTATTTCAGTTTCAGGCTGTAAATATTACAGTCCCTAATGCATGCACTTGAGTATTTATGTTAGGCAGGCTTTATAAAGTCATGCATGTATTTTGAATGCTATGAGATTACCTTTCAGCCAGCTGAATGGGACAAATGAATCACATGGTGCAAAGCTTTAAGGCCAACTGAAGATATGTTGTCTGTTTTCAGAATAGGTTCCTTTACAGCATTTGAGATAACTTACGGAGGACCATTAGAAGCCCTAGTAGATGGAATAATTTTACACTCGTTTTTCTTCTGTTTCTTTCTGCCTCAGCTATTTTCATAAAAGACATTTCACATTTTGCATCTAGGGCTTTAAAGTAGTGCATGTCTTTAAAACAACAGCTTCGTGGGCATTTTTGTTAGTTATGTTCCTAACATCTTTACTGGGACTTGACTGAGTGAGAAGGAAATTAGCCAATGTTTCAAGGACATGATTAACTGCACTTTAAAAGGAAAGAAGGGTGCCATTCCTTTGCCTAAAGAGCCTACCCTTAAAACATAAGAACAGATGATCCATTTTATGTCTTGGACAAATACTTGTTTCTGAAGGCAGCAGGGATCTGGAGCAGCTATTTAGGTGTTCCCAGAGGCTTAAGCACACTCGACAGGATTTTCCGTTCCCTGCTCCTTTAACAGCCCCCATGCTCAAAATATGTTTGTCATGTAGCATGGGTGGAGAGGTGCTTGAGAAATGTAAGATCTAAGCCTCCTTAGACATTATGTACTTTTTGGATAATGGCCTCCATGCCTATGGAGGCGTTTTCAGCATGTGGTAGAGGTGCAGGTCCAAGACCACATTTCGAAGTGTGCAGCAGCTTTTTAGTAGTTTGCTACTGCATTTATGTTATCAAACATAAGACAAACATGAAGCTGGATCTTATGCATGTTTCCTCAGCTTTAAGTACAATTGCACTACAGTTCAATAGGGACTTTAGGTGGAATCCAATGTCATAAATTCCAATGATTATAGATCACGAGTGGTTCTAGATTTAAGGGAAGTGGCTTTTGGCAATTTGTCAATTGTTATGTATTCTGAAAATTCTATTCATTATTTATTCTTTCAGTGTGTAATTTGGTTCAGAGAATACACTTGGAAGGTGTGTAATTCACAAAACAAAAGCTAGCAACACCACAAAGAATAATAAGTTCCACAGAACAAGTGCAAACAGCAAACTAAGAGTTTCTGGGAGGCAGCATTCTATTGTTCCAGGTTCAACACACTGTTCTTGGAGCATAGAATGCTTTCACAACAGTACAGCCATGAGGAATGTGCAGAAAAGAATAATGGGTGAATTCATTATTCAAACAATTGTGTAGAATTATGCGTTGTGGAAGTGAGAGCTGGACCATAAAGAAGGCTGATCGCCGAAGAATTGATGCTTTTGAATTATGGTGCTGGAGGAGACTCTTGAGAGTCCCATGGACTGCAAGAAGATCAAACCTATCCATTCTTAAAGAAATCAGCCCTGAGTGCTCACTGGAAGGACAGATCGTGAAGCTGAGTCTCCAATACTTTGGCCACCTCATCAGAAGAGAAGACTCCCTTGAAAAGATTCTGATGTTGTGAAAGATTGAGGGCACAAGGAGAAGGAGATGGCAGAGGACGAGATGGTTGGACAGTGTTCTCGAAGCTACCAGCGTGAGTTTGACCAAACTGCGGGAGGCAGTGGAAGACAGAAGTGCCTGGCGTGCTCTGGCCCATGGAGTCACGAAGAGTTGGACGTGACTAAACGACTAAACAACAACAACAACAACAACAACAACAATTGAGACATTATAATCTGCCATGAACCATCCCAGATAAGGAAGACAAGTGTCTGATAGCTGACTCTTTATTGATGAAACACAGCAGCTTCCATGGTGCTCCAGATACACACACTTATAGCCTCTAGGCAGCTGTCCAAAGGTCTGGGCCCTATGGAGAAGTTGCAGCAACAGCAGGGCATCTCCCCTCCTCCAGCTTACAGACCATCCTCTGACAGATTGCATGCCTGCAACCTGAGACTTCTGCATGGAATTCATCACTGCTCTTCACTTTTCAATCCCCTCCTGGTTCTAGGAGACAGTGGTGTAGAAGGTGGTGGGGGAATTACTGACTCATCCCTGGCCTGAACTGTCCCTTCTTCTGTCACATCCTGTGTGCCTTCTTTCACCTCAGGCTGCCCTGACTCTCCCTCCTTCCCTGGCTCCGGCCTTGCAGGTGGTGTAACACCCCATAAATCACTGGTCCCCTCTCCTGGGTCATTCTCTGCCCCCCTGCCCCCACAACACACTCTTTGGAGCCCTGCCAGCCCCTGACATCAGCAGAGGATATGTCCCAGATTTCCCTCCTATACTAGTAAGAAAATCAGCAGTGCTTATTTATATTTTATTTCCAATCATAACTGGACCCTTCCATGGGTTCTTCATCCATTTCCGTTTAATGACATCTTGGAATCTTATTATGTTGCATCATGCATTGAAGGGGGCATTTAATCCTTCTGTTGTTGTTTGCAGTTTTGATATCTAGATATTTTATGTTTTGTTGGTTTGTTTTAAGAAACAATGTTGACTTTTTAAGTTTGAACTGAAAACAGTTTGAACTGAAAAGCTACTTATAAATCTAGCAAATATAAGAATAGTAATCTTCTTGCACCACGACATGGTACACTGCCAACCTCAAATCTTCTTGATTGAAATTTGGAGTGGGATAGTGGGGGACATGGCTTTTATGCAATACAGCATGAGGTTGCATTGAGGTATTGTCAGGATCATATGCCAGCCCAACTGAAAGGCTGCCAAGATTTCTTCCCAATGCTCCAAGTAAAATCTGAATTATTTTAATTGTGCTTTTATCTGTTGTCCTGTTTGTTTCTAAATTAAATTCAAAAAACAATATTGTCGGCCACTCTAAACCTCTGAGGATTGGGGTGGTTCAAAATCACAACAAATTACATAACAAGTTGAATGTTCATGCACATAAGAATGCACATATGCAAAAGAGGGGGAAGTCATAGTTTCAGTTAGAACAACCCAAGAGACTTTTACAGACTGGAAGACAGTGAGTATCACTTGTACAGATGGCAAGTATGGATCGGGAAGTCTAATGGCCAAAGGGCAGAAATGTTTAACCACATAAAAAAAGACTATCTTTTTCTCCCGGGGTTCACAATCATAAGCAATGCTGTGGCCTGAAAGTGCAGGCATGCAGTGTGCTGTGCATTAATCCTTCAAACTCTAACAGATGCTGGCAGGGATTTAAACTCAAATGTATTTACAAAGTGACAAATTATGTTCTATATTATACACACAGAGAGAAAGAGCACCCACAAATAGGCTGATAAATGTCAACTGCAGTCATGACAAGTGGTTTATTTTTATTATACAGTAACTACAATTTTCTTTTCTTTCTTTATTTTTTTCTTTTCCTTTTTTCACGGAGGCCAAAAGATTTATTTGTTGCAGGAAAAAAACATTATATATGACACGAAGTAATAACTGTAAGATTGCTGATATTCTGGGCAGTCTGCCCTGCCAGAAGCTAGGTTCAGACTGAAAGACAACATTGCTTTAAAAAACTGTATGCTGTATCACACATAGTAAATATTATATAAAGCTCTACTGGCATATCAATATCTGATCATTATACTTGTAGGCTAGATAACTTACAAGCAAAACACAAAGGGCTGCTTCACAGAAAAATATGAGGGGGAAATTCCAATACCATTTAAGAGGGTCAGAGTTTCTGACACAACATTCCAAAAATAGATAGATTTTTTTAAAAAAAAATCACGAAACTATTTTTTTAAAATAAAAAAATACTTTGCGCTAATAGACAGAAATATGGAAAACATTGGGTTTAGCTTTATTTATTTATTTAACAAATGTATATAGTGCTTCACAGAATAAAGGCACTGAAACAATGTACACGAGTTTGTTCAGATGTTACTACTATTACCACACACACACACACACACACACAGAGAGAGAGAGAGAGAGAGAGAGAGAGGACCAGTTCAGACTTCACACTAAACTGCTTTATAATGGTAGAAATAAGCTGCAGTGATCCTTACTCCATCACTAAATTAAAGTTCCAGTCCAACAAACTGTGATTACCTTTAGCTATTGTTTATTTGAAACAAGTCAACTTCAAATCAAGCTGGCTTGTTTCAAAAACATAGTAGTTACAATTAGCCACTATGCTGGCTGTTTCCCATTACAATAAATAATGAAGTCTGAACTGCGTCTATTGTGTGAGCATATATAGATATGAAAATGTAAATACAAAGTTGTATATTAAGAGTTCCTACAAAGAAAGATCTCATCGCAAACGTCATACCCTTTGCGATACCTCTCTACTGCCACAAAATCTTTTTATCATGCCCTATATTAAGATAAAAAAATACATTATTAATAGTTTATATCTTTATAAAAGTCTTGAATTGATACCTATACTTTCTTTCTTGTATACAAAAGTTAGGGAAGAAAAGATTATTGTCATGTTCTATAGGTTCTTATCGGAGAAAGATAAACCAGGGAGATGCCAAGCAATTTCAGGATTTGCATAGAGCCTGAGGGTTCCCTGAAGAGAGCCTGCAGGTTCCCCTGATCCAACCCACAAATAATCCAGAGGAAGTGTATGAATCTGATTGTCCAAGCTATAGGGCTTGGGATGTGAAGAACGGTATGTGTGAACTAACCCAGTGCCTTACTGGCATAAATAGTACTCTATAAAAGTGAACGTTATATGACAGATCACTGAATATCAGAAAGCAGAGGGGTGTCAAAAAAATAGCCACAATCAATGTCACGGCTTTGAGGGGAAACCGACTTTGGGCGTGCCAAATGCATATAAACTGGGGTGGGGTAGAATTGAAGTGTAGCATGGGCATAAAGGACAATGGAATGGCATCCTTACCCAACAATGCTTTCTTTCCTGAAGCTGGTTCTCTGCAGCTATTTCTCCTTGGATCCCTACTAGGAGACTTGAGAAGGGTGCTTGAGGAGAACAGGGTGTGTGTGTGTGTGTGTGTGTGTGTGTGTGTGTAGGTTCAGTTTCCCCTTCATCCCACCCATGCTGTGCAGTACATATTAATTTGGCAGGAACCAGCTCTTACATATGGATCTCCTCTGACACGCTCCCTTATCAGTTTCCATATGTTAAATCTGTTTGCCTCAAAAATATAGGGGGAAAATGCAGGTTAGACTTTTATCTCCCAGATGGAATAATTCAAGCATGTTTTTCCTACAGATTTACCACTGTTTTAGAATTTGGCCCTGCCATATGTTTTACTTGCAATGATTACTAATAATTTGTTTTAATGTTGTACTTTCAATCATTGCAACGTGCTCTGGAGCCTCAGGGTGAAGGGCAGGTAAAAAAAATAAATTAATAATAGCATTTAACATTCGTATAGCACTTTCAAGTGTTCAAAACATCCCAGATATATTAGCTAAACGTAATCCCTACAACAACCCTATCAGGCGTGGAAAACTACAATGTTGGACTATAACTTCCATCAGCTCTGATTAATAGCCATGCTACCTGGGGGTGATAGGGAGTTGTAGCCCAAACTTTTTTGGGAGAACATCGCGTTGACTAGCTTTGCTATAAGGTAAGTCAGTACTACCATACTCCATACTGAACATGTGTGTGTGTGTGTGTGTGTGTGTGTGTGTGTGAGGCTGACAGAGTTGCTTACCTCAGGCCACCTAGAATGTTCACGGCAGAGGCAGAATTCCAATGGGGGACTTCCTCAGTCTCTTAGCTACCAGCCCATATCAGCTCAGACAAACAAGTATTTTTTTACAACAAATTCCCCACTGTATATTTCACACTAACTATATATACCTTTCACCTCACAAAAAATATAGCTCCTGCATATCTGCAATCCTATACAACATATAAAATTTGAGAAAGGGAGAAGGATTGGGGGAGCTAAAGAAACCTGAAACATTATCCAGACAGATGTTTATAAACAGAAGGTAACAGATAAAAAAAACCCTGAACACAGTGCCACGCTATGTTGTATGATTCAGTGATGAACCCATTGGAACTACTGCAAAAAGTCTTCCTGGAAAAATTCCAGAAATTAAAAGGTGCAAACAAGCTGCCTAATACCCTTGCGTAGACTGAATTCTTATGAAGAAAATAAAGTTTATTGTCTGGAAACAGAGAAAGCATGAGGAAAGCACTAAAGCAATGGAGGTGAACAATTAGACAGATGTTCACTTAAGGAAATAAAGAGAACAGAAGAAGCCATCGCTGAGGAAATTTTACGAGAATACTGACAACTCTGCACCTCATCAAGGGCATTGGTAAAGTTAAAGCTGCTAAAAGCTGCTGACACTACAAAATGCCGCATTCAGGTAACATGGCTCATAGCAAAGTAACATTATACCCTACCAATTTCAATTTCCACTCTCTTCAATTCCCCCACCCTTCCCTTCTCCCTCCCCAACCACCTGCATGGCCAAAAAGTATCCAAGCGACTGTGCTGTAAAGAAAATGAAATGCATTTCCTTGTGGTATGTGACATGTCCCAAATATCTTTTTACCCTGACAAACAGCTTCAATATAAGCAAAATGTATTTTCAGACGCGTTGCATTTGCTAAGTGACATTAACAAGTTAACACTATTCAGTGGTTTAAATGATAATAATACAGGAATGCATTCTGGGACTGGACCATTCTTGAATGACTTCGTGCTTTTTTATTGTCTTGATTGCTTTCTAAATAGATTGCATATTTTTTTAAAAAAATAAAAAATGACACATTTGTTGACACCTATTCCATTTATGTAACATTTCGTTCTCTTTTTCAGACACTGTAATAGGTCAACTTTGTTTCTTGTTTGCCTTTGTGCTGCCATTTTACTGATCTATTCACTTTAGCTGTATCAACATAGTTTATTGTTGCTCTAAATAAACAAATGAAAGTATTTAGCTAAGGTCAGTATACTCTGCTTCCCTATGCCAAGGAACCAAAATAATAAATAGAAAGGGTTTTCCAAATGTCAATTCATGAGCCCCTCGTTTAGTTAAGAAGCTCTGGTATTTTTTTGGTTGCAACACCCCAGGTCCTCCAAAAAGTGTTGAATATGAGGTTTCACAATGTTTGCCCCTTTCCCCCACTTGTACAAGCATGAACACAACTCAGAATGTGAGCCAACGATGCTTACTTATTACAATAATTACTTACAATAATGTTTACAAAGACTGAAGTTGACAAAGGGGCCACAACAGCTTTTCTTAACACTGAAGCTGCATCTGGATGGAATAAGACCTTTTTCACAGGTATGTGAATTGCTTAGCACACTATTTCCCACCACCAAAATATTGTATGTTATATAAATTCCCCTTGTACAGAATATGCTTCTACTCGGAATCTGAAGCGAGCCTTCTCCCATTCATATTTTAAACTTTTATGTCACAGCTTTAAAAACATTGATTTTGAAAGCCACAGGCATGATCCAAAGCCATATGAAACTACACAGGCACCTGCTGCACCCCCAGTACCCTAATTAGGTCCATCAGTGAGGTGAACCTGAGCCTTTGCACTCATGGCTTGATGTGTCAGCCACCTAATATTTAAATTACTGCATTGCCCCTAACTAGTGCCACTCCAGGGCAAGGGTAGCCAATGCAGTGCCTCCAGATGTTGCTCAACTTCTGCTCCCAGCAACCATGGCCAGTGGTCAGGGATAGGAGACATAGTCTAACAACTTCTGGAGAGGACCATGTTAGCTACCACTGCTCAAGGGCAATGGGGGAAATTAAGGAAGGCCTTCTCTGCAATGGCCTCAAAACTGTGGAACTGCCTCCTTATAGAGGTGCATCTGGCACCACAACTTTACACATGTCATCATTAGAAATAAAGTCTGAATTATGTCCTCTCTGAAAATGCTATTATCAGTTGATTATTTTATTGTGGTTGTTTTATGGTTTGTTTATTGTATTTTAGTTTATGTAGCACACCCTGGATCTTAGGGTGAAGGGTAAGAAATACCAGAAATGAGTAAAATGGCAGGTGGCTCTAAGCCATTTGGTGCAGATCTCTGTTGCTGCATGTCTCTTATAGGAAAGCCCACTGCACAAGCACAAATGTAGGAGGGGGGCACCTTTGCCAAGTTCTCCTCAAGTGTTGACCAAGCCCTGGTCTTTGGGTCAGTGCCTACATAGGATATGCTGCCTTAAGTTCTAGAATGGAATTAAGGTCATATAAAAGAGAAATGAAATGAAATGAAATGAAATGTCATGAAGTCAATTATTTAAGGGGGGGGGGGAAAGGAAATTATTGTCATGTCGCTTATTAACTAGCCCATATAACCAAGGATGTTATTCTACCTGCCTTGGAAATAGGTTGATGAGACACAATGTAGCAGACAAATGAAAACTGGATAGTGAGAAGAATCACTATTGATGGATCTGAGACTCAGAAGCAGCCTGACTAGACTGCTTTGGCTAACAATAAAACAAAGAAGGAAATAATAATGGAACTTTGTGTAACATGTGGTTTGGTCCTTTAAGAAGAGGCACAATGAATGGCTATGGAAAAAGGAGGAGAATATAGCCACTAGTGGTCATGGAAAAATGGGGAAACTATAAGAGACAGTACAGAAGAGAGGGAATCTTGGGAAAGGGGGAGCAGCAGTGACTTAGGATCTTTTGCCACTCTGTGCCTAAGCAGCAAGATGGTAATGCCAATTATGTTAGATACCTTGAGGCTTAACAAGATAAGGCAAGAATAAAGCTATGCTTTGTGAATAGACCAGATGCTTAATATTCCTGTCATCAAATTTTCTACAACATCAAATTCTGAAACCGTTCATTATGAAGATGTTCATTGAATTGCTTTTGAAACATTGGATTAATAATAATTTAAGAGCAAAGACACTGAAAAGACAATGTGGGAAAATAAACTTTTCTTAGAAGCAGCAACTGAATGAAGAAGTTCATTATAATTAAAAAAGATCACTTCAGGCTTAGTTTAGCCAAGTGGTTTTCAAAGTGCATTCCTAGGAACTGAGGGTTTCCAAGAAACTTGTCAATGGCTCCTTGATGAGTATCTGTAATAATCCAGCTTCCTTGACAGAGTTTGCCCACTAATCTTAGGAATCCCTGTAAAGCTTAGGAGCAGAGGAGTGTCAGATGTGTTCTGTAGTACACTGTAAGGTTGCAATGAGCCCACAGCAAAGTCCAGTCAGCTTAGCTACCCCCACCCATGAAAGCTGCAGTGCCCCAAGCAACTCTATGCACTGTAGAAGGGTTCTGTGACAGATAAACTGGAGTTCCATCAGAGACAACTCTATATGGAAATGCTTTATTCTATTTTATCATACCTTTCCTTCAAGAAACTCAGAGCAGTGTGTACAGTATGTCTGACCTCCAAACAGCCTTGTAAGAAAGCATAGTCTGAGTGATGATAACTGTATACCCAGTAAGGTTTGTGCAGTGGCAGAGCAAGGAGCTGAACTTGGATCTCCCTAGTCTATGTTCATATTTCTAGCTACTACAGCACACTGTCTCTAAGGCATTTGAAAACTGTTAAAGGTAAAGGGACCCCTGACCATTAGGTCCAGTCGTGACCGATTCTGGGGTTGCGGCGCTCATCTCGCTTTACTTGCCAAGGGAGCCAGCGTACAGCTTCCGGGTCATGTGGCCAGCATGACTAAGCCGCTTCTGGCGAACCAGAGCAGCGCACGGAAACGCCGTTTACCTTCCCACCAGAGTGGTACCTATTTATCTACTTGCACTTTGAAAACTGTTACTTTTAGGCAAATCAGTTCCCACAGCAAAGTATCAGAATTATTGCCATCTTGTCACTTATTAAGCAATTTAGATGTGAATAAAGCTTTACTACCTTCAACCTAAAATACTGACCAGTATCATGACCTGCCACAGATAGCAACCTACCTACTTTTCAACTGAAAATGTGATTGGTCCATGTGTACACATATGGGTGGGGGTGCAGTGGTATATAGTGCCCAACAAAGCAAGATGAGGACTTAAGATAATGGGGATGCATAGCATACGTTCTGAAAGCTGAAGTTTCAAAACATAAAACATATTTGCAACTCAATATGTGATTATATTTTCCATATTATAAATGAGGGAGAGTCCATGCTCAAAGTGGTAGCTGAACAAGTTACTCCCAAAGAACATGAGCACAGAAGTACTACTGCTACAACTGCTACTAATAGGGGGTGGGGATGAAAGTGAAGGTGGGATGGAAACAGCCAAAAGAGATAATAGAATCAAAGAATTGTAGAACTGGAAGGGATATCATGGGTCATCTAGTCCAACCCCCTGCAATGCAAGAATCTCAACTACATCATACATGACAAGTGGCCATCCAACCTCAGGAATGAGAGTCCACCACCTCTCATGGAAGTCTGTTCCACTGTCAAACAGCTCTTACTGTCAGAAAATTATTCCTGGTGTTTAGCTGGAAACTCCATTTTTGTAACTTGAATCCATTGGTTCGGGTCCTATGGGAACATATGTGTTCAATATGCTCAATGGCCAATACAAATTGACTTTTAGTAGGAGGATGAAACACCAGGTGAGAAGGGAAATGGAATGCCCAGATCTCTAGCAGAGTGAAAAAAAGCACTCCACAGCAACTTTTTGTTGCAGTTGCCACCTGTATACTTTTGTATACTTCATTCTGCATCTGCTAGACATAGGGAATGTCAAAGTACACTGCACTGCACTGAAGTTGCCTCTCCCATCAGCTAGAAATCATGCATTGCTGTCAGTCCACAAAGTCAAGGACAGGAGCTTCAATCAAAATGTATTGGGGGGGGGGAGATAATGTCTGGAGAGGTGGGACCATTCCTATCTTCGGAAAATTAAACCCAATGTAAATCTTATCCCTAGGAGGTGCTCTTACTCCAGTTAGAGTAAAAACTGAAGATCCTACTAGCCTAGAAAGCCAGAGAAGATCTCAATGATATGCTTCTTTACACAGCTGAATATGCGCTGTGCTATACCGATGCCAATGATCCAATTACAACCACGTAAACAAAGCATTTTGCTATGCTTAGCCCAAATTGTGGTGTTCAGTTATTAGAGATTCTAAATTAGTTTTTAATTCTAAATTGCCCCAGTAGACTTCTTTTGAATATAGCTTTCCCCCCTAATTAGCTGTACCAGCACTCCTATTTATTTTAATGTTTCAGCTATGCTCTTTGCAGACTTAAAAGATAAAATTGCAAATACTTTTCCAAACATAAGAAAATATCTCACAGAATGCCATGCGAAGTATGAAGGCCAAAATCAGTAATCCTGTTTCCCAAAACTGTAAATAGATCAAACAATGATTTTGGCACCTGCCATAGTTAAGGGTTAGTGTTTTCATGCACTATCAATAAAAGGCTGGTAGCTTTCTATCATCATCATCATCATCAGTGGCCACCATCTGCCTCTACCTGTGTTCTGACCCAACTGGGCAGTGAACATGAAGATCTGTGAAAGAATTTGCATGTGCCAAAGTGTGAAAATTCTATTAGCAGCATATACAGATGTCTGAATCTTTCACCTGCAGATGTAAAATACCACTGCCTGTATGCCTACTAGCAGAGAACAGCTGCTTGAAGATTCAGCAGGCTGTTTCTAAAAGTTGGAAATAAGAAAAATAAAAAAACAATCAGCCAAGAGGCAATGATACTAAAGAAGTTAAACATATAAATAATACATTAATAAATTGTAGCTATCCACAGAATAAATTAAAGAATGATACAAGAGGATTACATTCATGATGGAATATGAGGATTAAGTTTAGTGATCAAGGGGTAGAGGACAGAAATAGTATGGAATACCCAGAGAGTTTATTCTGATTTTGGGTTGAACCCAAAGTCATTGCACAAGTGGAAAACAACTAATGGAATTAACTTTCCTCCCCTCTGCTCCCTCCCCACCATGCTCCTCATGCACATACCAAGATTCTTCAAGATAATTTTTAGGGGATACGGGGGGGGGGGGGAGGAGAGGAAAGAGTGAAGCTAAATTCCATTGCATGAACACAAATTGTTATGCTCATGCAATAACTTCATTGGTACAATACTTTGTTCCTTGGTGACAAATCACTGAAGGGAATAGATTAAATATGTTATATTAGAATATAAAATCCAAAGAGTTACTTTAGACATGCCTAAAGGGATTTTTTTACTTCTCCCCCCTTTATCATCATGCCATTTCACAAATAGTGTTCCATGGTGATCTGGTGGCTAGTACTCCCAACTTAAATCTCCCCAGATCAAAGAAGTGGAGCAAAAACGTATAGTCCCTCCCCACTTCTACGGGGGGGGGGGGAGAGAATTATGGGTTGTATCCAACTATGTTCTGCTAATAACAGACACACTGAAATTACTGAACTTGACAAACTTAGGTCCAATATATACACACACACACACTCCAGGAAGATGTATGCTCTTGGTAAAAAAACACACAAAGCAGTTACAGACATAGTGACTCTCACATATGGGCTGATTTAGAAAGGGGGGGGGGATAGTGAAAGATGAGCCTGTCACAGAGACAGCAAACCCCCAAAAGAAATAAAAGGTGTAACTTGCTCCTGGTCAAGCTCTTTGGATGGGTGACTGCATATATGATGGCTTGTATGTAGTAATGAGCTGTCTCAGATCTAATGCCAAAGATAGTACTTTCATATCTCCACCAATGCAATGCTTTTCAATTAGCCAGTTCACATATTCAGCTGCTAATAATCAAGTGTAGAGAAAAGCAAATGGTGTAATGGCACGTGGACCATACCTGAAAGCTCTCAACTTCTCACAGAAAAAAGATCCATCCCAATTTTTTGTTCCATGGGCTTAAAACATGGGCAATTTTATAATTAAACCTAAAGGGATTAACATTGCAAGCACATAATATTTAAAAGAAGAAAAACTGGATGGGGGAGTTTTCGGTCTTCAGACACTACAAAAATGCATTGTGAGAAACTATAAAGCTCTGTTCTTCACCTTCAATTTTGCTGTTCTTAACTACAACATTAGACTCACTTAATAAATGGGTTAACTTTTTTATTTGTGAAAGTAGATGCAGAAATGTCTAGTCTAGAAGCAGCAGTTTAATATCTTGCAGCCAAATAAAATAGCTGGGCTAAAGGGAGAGAGATTTCTTCACAGTATATTATTTGAGTAATTTAATTGCCATATCTATTAGAATTACAAAAAACAAAGATAGCAAGAAAGTTGCCTAAAGACTTACAAGACTAAGAAAATGTAGCACGTGTTGAAGTTGAATTGTTGCATTACAACAACATCAAAGTTCACAACTGCTCCATGTAGCAATAACTAGCTTGATTCAACAATTGGCAGCATTGCTTTTATAGAATGAAAACATAAAATGCTTCTTTTAAGCAAAAAAAAAGTTAAGAAATTAGAGTCAAGGAAGAAGCTTCAAGTGCAAGGCTCTTAGTGGTTCATCCATAGTTCAGAATAAAGCCTCAACTCCTTGTTGTTATATTCCGGTTCCAAGGTTCATAATTTGAAAATTGACTTTGGGGACTTTTTGCTTGGTCTATTAAAATGATTCATGTTGCATTCAACATAAATTGTGCATACACAGAGGAGGGTTTCGTTCACGTATTCACAGTATAATAACTAAAGTGAATTTTGTACGAGCTGCAGTTTGTGGCAGGGATGCAGTATCATTTGTCTTAATTTTTCTTCAGCATTACATTAGGGCGAGTGCATTTACATTTCCAGGTATGCCTAAACTTTACTCCTGCTGTAAAAAGAAAAAAGGGAATCAAATCTGCATATTTATGCAGCATAACATCAAGTAATGCCTTTTTACTGTCTCAAAGTACACATGGATTTACTTCCCATTTGCCTCTCTGTACAAAGGCAACTGTAAAGTGCATGAAATATTTACCACACATGAATCATATAAGCCCCCAAATTAAAAAGATAACAACAGACCCTTTTGCCTTTGCAAAAGAAAGATATGGTAACAGCCACATACTCTAAGCGTTTCTGTCAATCAACACTGCAAGTGTAATGAAAGCATAGGAAAGCCAAGTCCATTTCTTAAAACTTTTAGGATTAATTTGATATGTGGTGTGTAAATTAACAAAGTTGAGCTGACATAAAAATGCAAGAGCTGTCTCATGAAATATGTATTTCCAAAAAAAACCCCAAAGAACACTGCGTATGGAAAGCCTAATAACCAACATCTTAAAATAATTTTCAATACATAAATGACAGAACCGCAGGTATAGACTAAAGGGCAATTCTACACAGTGTATTGTTCTCCTTTTATTCAATGCCCACCCATCCACCTGAAATATTTTGTATGTGGTCATTTATTGCAGCAGAAAGCCTTTCTATTTAATGAAGTCAAAAACATTTTTCAAGAGAATTAGCATAAACTATATGGCCAGAGTATGTTAGCAGCACTGAAGTGACCTCTCCAGGGAGCAAGCCTGGGCAGTGTGAATGAAGGTCCTGGGCTGCCCAGATGACACCCCACCAAAAGCTTCTCCTCAGTTCTGTGGGGACAGACTTGAGGTATAGAGGACTGGAGCTGCAGGAATATATAGGAGGAAACAGGGAGACAGGGAGCTGAGTTATATATGATCAAACTATTTGCCCACTGAGCCCAGTTTTGTCTGCAATGGGCTGATTCAGATGTAATGTTAAACCACAGCCCCACCTGCCCATCCACCATCCTCATAGGCTCCCATTATTCCTCTAGAATGGCCACGGAGGAGGAATACAAAAGCTTTCACATCGGTTTCTGATTAATTTCAGCTTGCCCTAGTGTCTGAACCTGGACAAACTGGTAAATCTCAACTATGGTTAGCAGAAAAAGGCAGCTTCAAACCATAGATTATGAAGATTTGATTGCATTAATCATAGTTAGGATTGACCATAGGGATCAAATGACACACAATACTACAATAAATCTAAAATGGAAGTTTCCCATTTTCTCCTCATTTTGCTATGGGAGAAGAGGGGAAAGGAAGCACACATACTCAGAGGTCTCATTCTCATAACAGTAGTTTATATTTTTACTCATATTAAAATGAAATGCATTTTAAATTGGCTAAAATTGAGTTTCAGTTTTAACTGTTCAGGCATTCAGTCAGAAACTACAACAATAGCTATTGGCAGAAGGAACAACTATATGTAAGCTGTACACTTTGCCATACCTGGAGCAATGGGGTTGGCTCCTGTAACTCCAAGGCAGGTTTTGGGGAAAAACCTTCATATGCATACTACTTTTCAAACTTTAAAAATATGAAAAAGGAGATTGTGCTAAAGTAGGAAGTGTAGGGTTGAAATACAACAGTTAAAGAAAATCTATAGTTTAATCTTTAAGGGTGGAAACAAATTAACTTATTTACTACATGAATGGTTTCCTCAATTTAATACAAATCTTTGGAAAGAACTCCAACCTGTCTGAATTAAACAGGCAAGAGGGGGGGCATGTAGACTATTTCCTATAGTTCCAGGAAATTGTTTGATTATTAGCACATTGTGTGTGGTTTGTCTTGTGTGTGTCTTTTAAAAAAATGTATTTATGTCTGCTCTACATGACTGTAACATGTTAGGAGAGCTGGTCTTCACAACAATGATGTATTCCTCACTGCCATGATGTCTATGAAGCAGTGGGTACAACATATCATGTTTGGTGGACATGCAGAAAGATGAGGGAGTTTTGGGATCTAATTTATAATGAATTAAAATGGCTGTTTAACTCTCATTCCCCCCAAAACCAGAAGAATTCCTATTAGACAAGATTCTAAAAGATTCAAAGAAAGTATTCATGTATACCACCACTAAAGAAAGAGTTTGATTGCACAGAACTGGAAAAGGGAATGTTTACCGACCAAAAAAGATTGGTTGACCAAATTAATGGAGTACACGGAGATGGACAAGTTGACTGGGCAGATAAGAGATCAAACAAAACAAAAATTTTTAAAAGATTGGAACATATCCAAACAATATTTGAAAGACTATTATGGGGATATTGAAATTTTGACTGGTTTAGAATAACTTCTGTTAGAAAAAAAATACACAAATATAGTGAGGAAACAGGAAAACAAAGTCGTAGATGTGTAAAGAGAGGCATTCAAATAAGTAAAACTGAGGACCCAAGTAAGAAGGGAAGGGAAGTCAAGTACAAAACGAATACGAATGAATCAAGTGATTAAGCACAAATTTTTGTTTTAGTTTTCTTTATTATTATTTAGAAATAAATGTTTAGCCATAGGAGAACTGAGATGTTATAATGTGATTCTATGAATGTACCGTATTTTTCCATGTATAAGACGATATTTTTTCCTTAGAAATAATAGACAAAAATAGGGGTTGTCTTATACATGGGAGTGTATTATACACAGAAAAATACAGTAAATTAAAAGAAACCAATAAAGATGATTTGCATATATATATGTCTATCATATTAATATCCAAGCAATTCTGTCTTGTCTGGGCACAAGTCCCAAAATAGGAGAAACTAATCAAATAACCATCAATGGTTGGTTTCGTTTAAAAACCTTTGCCCTGTTCAGACATTCATATTCAATGCACCCCTATCATGCACCATTACACCCATTATAAACTGGGAAAGAGTCAAAAGTTGGGAGCCTGGTATACTTGTGGAGGTTTAATGAAACTTTGATGCTGGGTCTAGGAAGAGAAACTATTCTTGTTCCTCAAATAATGTTTAAAAGGTAATTTAGATGCTTTTCCAGTTACAGATATTCACTTGTTGCTGAAATAACAATAAACACAATTTTATATAGTACTTTCAGAGTTCTCAAAACATTTCACATACTTTATCTTCTGGCAATTCTCACAACAAAATTGTAGTGTAGTAAGACCAGCTGAAAGCCTTCTGGAGTAGGCTAGGGGAAATGACATGGCACCATTGCCCAGTACCTCCCTTTTGCTGTGTCAGCTTCCTCTGGAGGTAAAATGAGGGAGTCAGCATCCAGAATGGATGTCTTAGCTACTGAACTAACTGTGTTGGAAAAACAGACACTGCAAAACAGTCATTGTTTTTAAGAATCTTGGTTCAACTGAAACTCTGCATATCATCTGGAGCTATTTTGGCTTTGTTAAGAACAATGAGAATGGTGCCATTGCAAATGAACTGGAGAAAGCAATATTAGTCTAAACGGAATTCTCTTCCTAGTAGCTGGTGTACAAGGTATTTTCTCCCACAAAAGCAGGGTATGTAACGAGACTCTGAACAACATAAGTACAAGCCTAATTAGTCCCCAGAACCTTTACCATATCTAATGCAAGAATATACCTCTATTCAGCTATTAATTATAAAACCTATGCATTGACATGTCTGGTAATGACTCAGTACTTGAGTTAATTAGAATTCAATGTCCTGTCTGGCCAGTATTGTCATTAAAGTAGTCACCCATTGTGTTAATCCTAATGGTCGTCAGAAAGCTTCTTTTCCATAACTAGTTGCCTCTCAGATCCCTCAAATATTCAGCTTTTTAGGATGCTGCTCCACATCCCGTGAGTTAGTACAAATCCTAGTAAACTGAATTCTAGATTTCTCTGCTAGTATATTTGGGGTATCACTGAAGGTTGACTGGTTCCCTAGAGCTGATCATATAAGGCAAACTTTCTGCCTCTATCTATCTCAATCTCTGTAATATATATTGTTTAAGCTTATGATTAGGGCGATGTTGTAGCCTGTGTAACTTATAAAGACTAAGTATCTTGCTATTTATATATTTTTACGCTGACACTTTAATCTAAAAAAAAAATCCAAAGAGTTCACCATTCTGTGAAGATAAAATCTAGTATATTCATTTATGTTGGCCCTGAGAACTGCAGGTATAACTGCAAACTAACAATTTGTTGGTCCTTGATAATTCCTTCAAGTAACAAGACAGTATCGGCATTTTCAATTTGGGAGTAACCTTGTACAATAACCACTGTACTATGCAATGGTCTCCAGATTAATGATCCCCAAATTTACACTTTTTTTAACACCTATGTAAGATATGGGTTCACATGCAGGCGTGAATAAACACACAGATCTAATAATTTCATATTGTCCAAAGATCTCTGGCTTTTCTGAATATGTTTGTTTAAAGGGGAGTGGGGTTTTTTGTGGGGGTGGTAATATGGATCTTAAAAGTAAAAAATGAGCCTAGTGCACCTGAGGGTAACAAAACAACAACTATTTCAAATGACTGTTTCAAATGACGTGGTACAATTGTACTTGACAACTGATGGCACACACCTTAACACTGCAGTGGTAAATTAAAAGAGCCATGCAAGTCTTTTGAGTGGTGGATATAACACAACATAACTTTTAATTTATAAAATGTTAACCAAATGTGAATATCCCCTTTTGCATGAAAGTACATATATTTTCATATCATAGGAAGAGACAGAGATTATGAAAGAGGTACAAAGCTATCTCATTCATTTTACATGCTAGAATCAAATCAAAGCCAGCAACTAGGTTTTGGCTTATGCAAACTTAGCTAAACATCATATTCTTCCAACAGATGCACCAATTCAAAAGCCAACCAAAGAGACGTGTCATATAAGGTTTAGAAACATAGTTTTGAAGGGCAATAGAAAATACTTTTAAAGCTACTTTTTTAAATTTTCAAGTGGTGGTTGTATCGGAACCCTAGTTTTTTTTTTTATTTAATCTTCCATTCCATGTCAATGAACATAGTTTGGTACATGAAAGGCTAATACAAGAAGTCAGTTGGATTAGAGTCCTATAAAAAAAGTACTGGGTGACAAAAGCCCCTTACAGCAATCTGCAAGAGAGAAATAAATTAATCAAACTGTCAACCAAAGAAGGGTGGGTTTGACCTCCTTCTGATCTCATTACTTCTCTATTACCCTTTTGAAAAACATCCTCTTACAAAGATCACTAATTGAAGATTATGTGGAGGGGAATCACACCTCTCCATCACTGTGGTAACTTTGACTCATTTGTCATTCTAATAATTCATTTCTATCCTTTTCTGAACAGGCACAGACACTAATGGGCTATCATCAGTTAAAAAGGCAATTTTTCCATTTAATTGCACTCATTAAATACTCCAATTGGACAACTGGAAAAGCAATAGTTCCAATATTTAATCATACCCAAGTAATAATGAAACATTGCTTCTAAATACACCTGGCAATGTGTACAGTGCTTTGCAGTATCTCATTTACAACAGGCTCAATTCATATCCTATTAAAATCAACTGCTAGTTTCTGTGGTTCTGGATTGCTGCTGTTTTTGTGGCATCTCTAGAAATCACCAAAATTAAGCAAAAGTACTAAATTACTGCAAGTCCTAGCAATTTCAGTTAGCTGCATCAAAATTTCCAGGAGTACAAGAAGACAATGAATAATGCAAATTCAAAATGCTTAAGAAATGTGAGGTGTTGGCATATACAATAGGACTGCAATACCTCAAGGACCACCTCTCCACATAAACCTCCGTGTTCATCATCTGAGGCCCATTTTTTGTGCCTCCTCCACATAAGGTCTGGAGGGTGGGAATATGTGAATGGGCCTTTTCTGCAGTAGCTCCCTATTTGTGGAATGCTCTCCCCAGGGAAGTTATTCTGGGGCCTTGAATATATATCTTTAGGCACCAGGCAAAAAGGTTTCTCTTCAACCAGGCCTTTGGCTGATTATTATTCTACAGCCTTTTAAATGTGTTTGGGGAGTATTGTTTTGTTGTTTTAACTATTTATTTGTGCTTTTATATTGTATTTTTATCTTGTGTACTACCCTGATATCTTTTGATGAAGAGTGACATATAAATTGAATGAATGAATAAATAAATAAATAATACAATTGAGGAGGGAAGTAATTTTCACATTTATGAGAAATATGTGAAACCTTGAGTGTTGTGCAAGAGCAAAATGGATGTTTGCCTGAGAGTAAAACTGATAGAGGGAAGTGACAGAAGTGAATTTATAGAGTAGGGTAACATGTATTGTTTGCAGAAAAATGTATAGGCATGAGCAGGAAACCACAATAAATTCCCCTCAACCTGGAAAAATCAGTTGGTCATGTCTGTGTACTACAAGGATCCTAAAAGACAAGCAGTGTGGCAATCAGAAATGTCATCAAATAGTTATTCTATCTCAATTTTTTTATTAATAGATTGTAGCTGTACACTAAAACATTGGTGCAGTTCAGATTTAACAACCTCTGCTGATAAACCTTGATTTATCAAAAGGAGAATAAACATTGAGTCTATGGTGTGGTATGGTGGCTATGGTGGTTCATTACAGCTAGAGGGCTGTGAATTTTTTTGTCTTGGGCTCTTTAGACTTGTCTACCCATGTACTCCTACCTGAAACCCAAGACTGCCAGATGTGAAATACATTGGCACTATTTTCAGCTCTTCCACCCCACTACTATACTGTCTGTTCGTTCATGCACCTTACTTAAAACTTCTGAAGTTCTCTTAAATCACGGTTTGCTGTTAAATCTGAAATAGAAGCTATTGTTTGAGCTCAAAATCAAGATTCCAAACCATGGTTCAATCCTGGTTTCCCAACCAAGATTGTACTTAGAGATTAAATAGCAGTTTTGCCATTCAATGATAATGGGAAATCTGGTTAAGGAAATCCTAGAAATATTGGAATTAAGGCATGCAACAGAAAGAGAAATGCATGCACAATTATCATTCTGATAAACCATAGTTTATTGGATAAAGTTTAATATTTTAGAACTGTGCAATTTTGAAAACAGACTAGGATGCCTTATGCTTCAGAACATATTCTGAGATAAGGTCAGATAATTCTATTCTATAAATGAATGGAGAGAGTAAGCAAATCTGTTGTTCACGCTAATTTTGCTGAAATGATAAATAATGTACATTAGTTAATTTTGATTCTGTTAGCTTATTTATCAATAATGTTATTTGTGATCAATAACAATAACTATCTTGGCGATCAGTGGCTTCCTACTGAGGGCCCTAGATTAGCAAAGCCTATGATATGTCAGCAAAATGCATACTGTTATAACATTTGAGGTATATATTAAGTGTTGGGAACTATACCATGGAAATTGCAAATAAGCACTATTTACTGCTTTCAGTTAAACTAATAAATTGCCCTTCAGAACTTTCCCACTCAACATGGGAAGGTGGAAGTGAATCACACAGGAATGGAGACACGGGGGTTGGGGATGACACCTGTGACAAATCCACAGATTAGTCTCCTATGTTTCTTTAAATGCCTCAATATATATAGCTGGCATCTCATTCTAACCTATCTCATAGGGTTGTCATAATAACTTGCACTGTGCTACTTGAAGGAAGGGTAGGATAAAAATGTAATATGACAAAACACAATCTCTCTGGGACTAGTAATGTACAAAAACTTCTATGTAATATAGCTCAAATTGTACGGCACAGATTGCAAACTATTTCTTTATTTGAGGTACTAGTACTTTTGAAGCTCCCACACTTGGGAATAGAAATCTTTTATTACCCTCAGCAACACTTTTAAGAGGTCCTTTAAAATAGCCTCTATCAACCCATGATCAGCCATATGTTCTGTAAAAGCCTTGGTACTCGGAGATAAGGAAAGAGCCGTGAGAATTTCTCCATTCTGGAATAATTAGCAGAGTTTGAAGGTTGTGTAGATTATGGGAGAAAGAAGTCAGACGCAAGGTAATCATGAATGGAGCAGAGCTCCATCAAAACATCAAAGGCTTTACTGAAAGCGCTTGATAGCATATGCTGCTGTAGATCGAAGGCGTAAGCTACACAACAAACAAATTCTAGATAGGAGATAATGGTTGGAGATGAAAGGGCACTGATGATTCTTTAACGGGTAAATTGAATTTAGTTCAGGGACAGAACATGAATATAGCTAGGTCACCAAGAAAATTTGATAATTAGCATTCTACATCTTGAAATGGTCTGTTATCCTAGAATCTACTGTAAAAATGGGATGTGATAGTATTAAAAAAATTACAGGCATTTTCTTTTTCTGATCATTGATTCCTCTCTCAATATCCTTAAGGCAAGCCCAAGGCATAAAAGTTAAGATGAAAATTGTCCAAAGAGAATATAAAGTTTAATGAACTTAAAAAATAGGGGCTGGACAAATTTTAATCTATCTGACCATGTGAACTCCCAGATGAATCTTAAAATGTTTACACACAGTCTTCCGAGAGGCAATATACTGCATGAATTGTACCCAAGGCTCTTACATTCATTTGAGTGCATAAATTCCTGAACTAAATCATAGTAAAGTAATATACTGTTATTGTATTTTCAAAATGTGCCCTGCAACCACGTTTCACAAACAATGCTTAGTTCATTGGTATCATTTACGTTCATTAAAAATAAAACAATCTCATCAGTCTATGAATGCTGATTTTTGAGTTGCGAATACTCAGATTTCCCATGTGTAGAAGAAAGATATAATTTCTTTACTTGGGTGTATTCACTGCTCTGAACTTCATACATATTTGGGAATGAAAATGAAAATAAAATGGAGGGTTCTCTATTCCATGTATTATAAAATAATATGTTTTAGTCATTAAAGCCTCAAATATAAATGCTGTAAACCATGAAATTACCTTTGAGCCTTCAGTGAAATAACCAGTTCACAAATAAATGATCCATACAGAAAGAAAAGCGAAGATTAAAATAATAAGACAAAGTTATGCTTTTATTTCAGGAATCTGAAAAATATATATCAGAAAATCATCGGGGCTCTCATCCGCACCAAGGTTCCATTTAAACAGGTAGCATCTTACATCATTATTATTATTATTATTATTATTATTATTATTATTATTATTATTCCAATCTGTTATTTGAAATTATTGCCAGGCAAGTTTGTATGTATTTTCATGAACCAATCATCACAAGAAATAAATGTCTTAGAAGAGCTATCTCTAACTATGTGCACTCAGCTGACCAGCTGTCTTCACCTGTCAAATATAGTGCTCTTATCTAGATGCCATTGGAATGGTGTTTGTTTGAATAAGTTTTTGGATGAGTCCCAGAATAGCCTGTATTCTTATGTCTTGAGATTGTATGGTCAATGACATTCAGATCTTTAGATGAAGAACTTTAAATATGCTTTTTACTGATTTAGTATAAGCCAATTAATTACAAGGGCTATGGCCAAGGATGTGGGATATACCGTATGGTAAGTCTAAGGCTGTGTTCAAACATCTCAATAAACCAGTGGGTTTCTACAGATCACAAAGTGACTTACTTCTGGGTAGACGATATAGACTTATGCTGTAAAAAATTATTATCTATGCACTGGATTATATGAGCACAGAATAAGCACACCAGTTTTGTAAGTAAGAGGTAGATGACATGATGGCGCATGAATACCACATACACACGATCCAGCATACTTGTTAAAAACTTTTTAATGTTATGGTTGCTTACAAATACAGTGGTGCCTCGCATGACGAAAATAATCCGTTCCGCGAGTCTCTTCGTCTAGTGGTTTTTTCGTCTTGCGAAGCAACCCTATTAGCGGATTAGCGTTATTAGCGGGCTATTAAAGGCTTAGCAGCTTAGCAGTTAAAAGGCTATTAGCGGCTTAGAAAAAGGGGGGGAGCGGAAAAAAATGGCAAGACTCGCAAGACTCTTTCGTCTTGCGAAGCAAGCCCATAGGGAAATTCGTCTAGCGAAGCAACTCAAAAATGGAAAACCCTTTCGTCTAGCGGGTTTTTCGTCTTGCGAGGCATTCGTCTTGCGGGGCACCACTGTACCCGCAAGTACTTTCTGGCAGCTTTTAAGGGGCACTGCAACATTTAAAACAGTCCATTAAATTAAATTAAACAGAATTAAACTCATAAGCCCTTCGCTCATAAACAGCTCACCTTCACAAAGTTTTTTCTGTGGATTAGGAAAATGTGACCCAAACTCAATTCTTATTAGTGCACCCTTCATCTATGAAGTTTCTCAGAAGCTTATCAGGGGGTTCCAAAAAGAAGATTATTAATTGTAGACAAGCTTCTCTGAAACAAAACTTGCCCTCAAATATCTTCCTCTTAAACATACAGCCTTATAAGAGTGTTGAATATATTCTAGATGGCATGTCCAATGACCATCATGAACTGATTGCATCTTCTTAACTTGACCCAGAATTTTCTAAAATGTACTGGGGGTTCCATGGAAGTAGGGATTCCTCTGCACAGGATTCCCGCAGTGTAGAATGTTGAGAAATCACAGTTTTATTATAATTGGAGCTTCCAATACTAGTTTTGGGCAAGTTACAGGAGAAACAACAACAACAACAATAATTTATTATTTATTATTTATACCTCGTCCATCTGGCTGGGTTTCTCCAGCCACTTTGGGCGGCTTCCAACAAAATATTAAAATACAATGTTAAACATTAAAAGCTTCCCTAAACATTGTAAGAACCTGCAATAAGTAAATATTCAATACAATTTAATTTCTTGATATAGTTGTAACCATTGGCTGTGCATAGCAAATTAACCAGAAATATGCTACTCTGCTGAAAGGCTACCAAAATTTTTGAGCTGCTGTGAGAAACAGTATGACTATGGCCCTAAAACAAAAGAAGAGAGAAGTAATCAAGAGAAAGATCACATGAAAAGGGCTAAAAATATCATATTTCTGAAGAAGTCATTACTGTCAATATCCATTCTACACATATTTATTTGATAATTTCTACTTTAAAAATGCATATGCTTATTTAAATACAGTAGCTGCTCTCTCTCTCTCTCTCTCTCTCTCTCTCTCTCTCTCTCTGTGTTTAATGGTATTTTATTTAAATTTAATTTTCTATCTCAGCTTGTAACTGCACTATGTAATATTTAAAGTAAAATGAGTTTTAAGTTAGCAAAAACACTGCCCAAATGATTTCCCTTTTAATTCTTTTTAAAAATGAAAATAAAGAACTCCAGTCTGACAACTCTAACCTATACAATTTGCACTGCTGTAAAAGCATTTTTCCAGATATACCCCCTAAATAATTAAGTTGTTCCTTTTACCATACTTCCTATATTATACAAGTCATTTTCCCACAACAAATCAATAACTCATTCCTTACGTCAGTCATTTTTCTACATTTAACTGAATGGACTGAAGTCCAACACTGCAGGTTACATTACATTTGAATTATGTGTGCAATTTAAAATTCAAAGTACTACACTAAGGAGCTTTTTAAACTGAACACTCTACAGTTTCCCTCTCTCTCCAATCTCCATTCCTTATCAGCAGCTCAGAAAGAGTTAAAGCCATAAAAACTTAATATGGAAGTATTGCTGAAGAAGAAATTCAGCAATTTACCTCTATAAACAAAATGCACAATGTATATTTACTTAACAAGACACTATTCACCATTATAAAATGTATCTTATCATTTAAACAAATCACCAGTGCAGTCATATAAAAATGTATTTCTTTTACAAACCCTTAAAACTCAAATTAAACAGAAAATTCACTGATTTCCATCAAACTATAAAAATAATTGAGCATCTTTTCCACCTCATTTTCAGTTTGCATAATATACTGATAATGAACATATAACTAAAATGGGTCGATGATACATTTTAGCTCTATCTGTGTAGCAACAACAACATTCACATAGGAAGCAAAAACAATTTTTAATTGTAACATTCAGGTATACACCTATATTGCAATACATGTGATAATGTAAAACAAAACAAAAACTATTAAAGCCAAGCTTCAAATAATGCAATTCTGAACAACTGATATAAATGTAATTAATTGTCCTATCACCAGATAATAAAGCACTCTAGCCAGATTGCTTATGAGTATGGTTTTTGAACATGCTGAATTTCTTAGTTGCTTGCATAATTTACAGTCTATAAGTCACCAGCATGGAGATTGCCAAATATCCCATGCCCAAAACATGACACTGAACAGTACAAACAACACTTGACTCTCTGATTTTTTCTTATTTGCTATGCATATCTGATACACAACATAGCATACTTTTTTCTCCCACAACGCAGATACAGAATTTCCAAACTTCAAAAGTTTCTACAGATTACACTCTTTTATGCCCCTTTTCAATCATATAATTTTAATTTCTACATTTCTGCTGGGGCCTAGGTTTATGTTAATCGCATCGAGATCTCAAAAAAGTTGGAATGAAACAACAAATAATAATGAAGATACAATTCAAACCCCAGTTTATGCTTCTGCTTATTAAATCTACAAATTCTATCAAGAAACTTTGCATTTCAGAAGACTGATATCCTGCATTACCCAAGCTATTTCACAATTTTGCTGGTTACCAAGCCAAAGCTTTACCCAGAACTCAGCAAAAACTTCCATTTCAGCTCAGTATCTTGATTTCTACGCCTCCTGATATTCCTGGTATAGAAAATGGCAATTTGTGAAAAAACAATGCCTGCTGAATATTACTTTTACATGAGAAAACCAGCAACAACTTATTATGCTCTTGTAATGCTTCTGTCATTTAAATGTATTTCATTACAGGTTGTTTTTTTTAAAAAAAAAAAACCTGCAAAATCAACAGCATGGAATAGTTAAGTATTCTGCAATGTCGCTCAATAGCTCTTCCCCCTCCCCTTTTAAAATTATTACACTAAATAAACGTTTTGCTGTATGTCTCATTAATTGATTAAGATATTGCCATAAATCAAATTATTTTGTATTTGCTGAATATTTCCCTATAAGCACCTTTTTTAAAAAGGCAAGAAAGGCATTGAATCATTCAAATCATTATTGAATTATTTGATATGGAACTGTATTCTTAAACAGGCATTTCAAACCAATCTGTTTTTGTTCTTTAAAGTAAATTAAACACTGAAATTTTAAGCAATTGTGGAGAGAGTTATAAAGAAAAGAAAGATGTTGTTTTTTCCAAACAACAGAACTGTAGTTCTTTTTTACATGTAAAGTTTCACTAGATCAAAATATTATTTAGCTTTAAAACAAAGGATATGTTATTGTAGTTGGGTCCAACAGTAGTAGAAAGTAAAAATTCCTTGTCTGGAGCTGTATTATTTGTTGAAAAAAATCTACTTCAAAACATTAATCAAATTTTTCGCCTACTGGGCAGCCATATGGTAAAGCAGCATGTGAATCTCACAAACTTGCTGATCTCCTGTAACTGGGTGCTATTAATTACGCTTGCTGCATCCATCTCTTGGATTTCGCTTTGTGAAGAAAGTATTTATTGCAACAGCTTTTACAAAACAAGGGAATGAAAATCACAATTGATTAATGAGCTGAATGGAAATATTTCCGTTAGCAGATTTTTAAAATGAATCAGGATTAATACCATAGGTAAGAAACAAAGCTGCAGCTAGTGTTCCACACAGGTTGTTCTATACAACCCCCACCCTATCACCACACATACCATTGTTCACTGAAAAGGTTTAAAGTAAATTGGGAAATAAAAATAGTTGACTGCAAACCCTTCTTCCATATGTTGGAGGGCAATAGTGGGCAATGGCTTCGGCAATCAAGCCTCGCTTTGGGCTTCATAGGAACATCTTTTTGGTCACTGTGGGAAATAAAATCTGGACCTAATGGGAGTTAAGTGATTCAGCATTTAGCCTTAAATTGAATTGCTTTTTCCATGATGGTTCCCCACTCCTGATATAGAGGGTTAATTTAAGTTTCCAAAGCTTATTTTGATGTGGTATTATTATTATTTACTATACCTATTTGTTGCTTTTACACCAAATAGTCTCAAACTGGCTTACATATTAAAAATAGTTATAACAAAAAAATATAAAAAACCAAATATAAAAACAGCAATACAACAGAAAAACTGAGTAAAAACCAATGTTTCTTCCTGGCACCTAAAAACAGACAATGATGGAGCCACACATGCATTCCAGAAGCAGGGAGCCACTGTTCTCATAATGCCATTCTCTCTATCTCCCTCAGAGAGGGCACAGAAATAAGGGCCTTTGATGATGAATACAATATCTGGGTTGTAGAACTGGTCCAAATCTTCTTTCATGATCACTCCAGCCATCTTCCCACTCGTTTTGTTGCCTAGTTCCCCAGAAAACCAAATTTCTCAGAGCATCATCATGCTCAGAAAAACCACCAGGTCAAGCAAATGGCCTGTGAGTGTGACCAGATATTATGTGAAGCAGGCCCATAGTTGTCATGGGGCCCCCAGAAGCCTGAGTTGCTCAAATCAGGGCAGCCTCTGTATGAACTCTGAACAAGATAGGAACTCCAATGCCAGCTTGTCCACCTTGCTAGCTCAGATAGGGAGACTGCTAAACAGCAGGTTGTTATGCAGAACAGAATCCCTTTATTGTTCCAGAAAGCCATCATCAAATGTTGGCACTCAAACCCAGCTGATTTCTGAACAGGGTGCCTGACAAGAGAAATGGTATCACAAGAGACCATGGTGACTTCATTTCCCCATCCATTAGCTTTTGCTGTAGAACTACTGATTAACCAGGTGCAGATAGGTCTCTACTCTCATCTGTTTATGTTTTGAACATATTTTACCTATGAGGAAAGATCTTCTAGATACAATTCAAAGTGCTGACTTTGACTTCCAAAACTCAAAATAGCCTAAGTCCAGGGTATATGGAGGAGCACCTTTCCAGAATGTTCATGGGAACTACATAATATAGTCCTCTTAATCTGAAAAGCTATCCAGTCAAAGCTCAGTTTAAAGAAACAGAACTATAAGAAGGGAGACCAGGGAACCTTGAAGTTGCTCATTGACAACAGCTACACAGGTCATCTGGTCATAGTCTTCTCCAGGAAGGTGAGATGTACTGTACAGTGGTACCTCAGGTTACATAAGCTTCAGGTTACATACGGTTCAGGTTACAGACTCCGCTAACCCAGAAATAGTGCTTCAGGTTAAGAACTTTGCTTCAGGATGAGAACAGAAATCGGGCTCCAGTGGCGCAGTAGCAGGAGGCCCCATTAGCTAAAGTGGTGCTTCAAGTTAAGAACAGTTTCAGGTTAAGCACGGACCTCCGGAACGAATTAAGTTCTTAAGCTGAGGTACCACTGTATTTGTATCTTAATTACTAGGGGCTGCTACCCATGCTCACATTGCTTGGCAATGTTGCCTACCCCCACCAACCCTCCAGCTTCCTTGTCAACTGCCCTCTCTTAACACCTCAGCCCAACCCCTCACAGTTCCTCCTGCCCACCCGCCCCATATCCTCATAGCTCATTACATTCCCCTCAGTGGTGGCTGATGAGTCAAGGCTGGTGGGACTCAAGTTATTTTCAATTCTGCAGAAGGAGAGGGGGAAAGTGCAAGGAGCATGGCATGTGGGGGACCTCCCTGCACCACACCCTTCTCCATTGGTAAGCAGCAGATTTTGTGGATTCACCCCCACTTTGCTCAGAACACCTGCCTCCACATCCCCTTGTAGCTCACTCTTATCTCAAGATCCCACTGCTGCTGCCACTCATGTAGGAGAATGGAAGGAAGAAGAGAAAATATTGCTCCCCTTTGCCTTGCTCTACCACTGTCCACTTGTTAGTGGTGTGGTGGAAAGGGAAGAAATAACTTCTTCTCTTCATTCCCGTCTTCTACACAAGTGGCAGTGGCAGTGGGATCTTGAGATTGGAGTGACTGTTTTAAACAATTTACTGAACAAAAAACCAAAAGAAACAAAGAAAGAAACAAGGGTGAGACTGGAAAATGATCTTCTAGGAGAGCAGAGAGATTTGAAATACCCAAAATGTGGATGGCAGCAGCAATGACAGGGAGTGCATGAAAGCTTGTCTGGGCCAGCTGCCTAGTCACTGCCTGCCTACTTTTTGGCATAACTCTTTCTTCTTTTCTTTTGTACCTTTACTTTTTTTAAAACCTACTTTTTGGCATAACTTCCAAACTGCAGCATGACAACTTTTCTTGTTAGAAAAGGGTGAGGCAAAAGAACTTTAAAAACAAACAGAGTTCTGTTGGGTTTCCCAAATTCCGATCCAGCACTCCAGTCACTAAACTATACTGGTTGCCATACTGAATGCTAGTCTCTAATAATTTCCTAGGAGAGGGATGGGCAAAAGGCAGATAGGGATCTACTAGTAAATATTTAGATGATTTCCAATAGATCACCAAAGATTTCTCACTGTCCATTAAGCTGCTGAAACTAAGAAACTTTGAGCCTGGTAAAAAGGAGACTGTGAGGAGATAGGATAGCCATCTTCAAATATTTAAAGGGTTGTCATATGGAGGATGAGCAAGCTTATTTTCTCCTGCTCCAGAGGCTAATATCCAAAAAGGATATTTACCAAAGGTGTCATGGGCTTTGAAGAGACTCGAACTCAGGACGCAAGGGAGAAACGTGTGAAGAGGAAGGCATGCTTGGCAAATCCACACCGTGATCAACTCCTGCCCAGAAACCAATGTTCCCACTGTGGAAGGATGTGCAGACCCAGAATTGGCCTCCACAGTCACTTACGGACTCATTGTTTAAACCATGTTTATGGAAGACAATCTTACTCGGCTACAAGTGAAGAAACATGAGGAGGAACTTTATGACAGTAAGAGGTATTTGACAGTGGAACAGACTCCCCCAAGAGGTGGTAGATTCTCCCTCCTTGGAGCTTTTTAAGCAGAGGTTGAATGTCTATCTGCAATGTATGACCTAGCTGAGATTCCTGCATTGCACAGGGTTGGACAAGATGACCCTCAGGGTCCCTTCAACTCTGCAATTGTATGATTCAGCAGAAACAAGGGATGGATTTTCATGTGGAAAGCCTGTGATCTAAATTCTGGTTCTAAAAACAAATTATTGGGCTTAGATCCACTTCAAATTAAGGAATAGACCACCTCTGAGTGTGTGTCCATTCCCTTCTCTTTCGAAGTTGGTTTGCAGTTGGCTCCAACTGGAAGAACTTAAGTTTCTAGGAATAAATAAACTCAATTTCAAAGCTTTGAAGTCTGTCTACCCTTAGAGGTGCCTGATTTTTTAATTTTGCTCCCAAAAGTGTGCATCTAGTGTTAAAGTTGTTGGCTGGCAGCTATGTTTCATTTGTTGTTCCAAAGAATTTGGAAACTAGCAAGATTTCTGTGATCCCCACTTTCCTGCCCTACAGTGCTGACAAAAAGGGCATACTGATGAAAAAGCCATTTGGACAGAAAGCAATGAGTAGCCAAGAGAGAGAAAGAGATGCATTACTTTCCATGTTAGTTTGGAGCAGTTATGAACACCTTAATTTCTGGACAGGATCGCTTCCCATAAACAATCTCCTGTGCTAAAAGACCCCAATTAAGATTTTCTGTACTCTAGATTAACTTGGATGTCATTTAATGGGTTTGCAAACAAACACACCATCACAGCACTGGCTGCCAATATGCCACCAGGCCGTATTTTCTGAGCCCTAACAACTGGGAATCAGGATACCTGAGAGAGCACCCACTCTCCCGCCTGCCCGCTCAATATCCCTGCCTGTACAGTGCAGTCATCTATAGAAGCCCTCTCTGTGGTGCTGCCACAATAAATATTCATTTCACAGTGGCTCAAACTAAGTCTTTCAGCACAGTAGCACCTACCTTGTAGAAAACATTGCCCAATAACATTAAACAATATACACCTGCTGGATGCTCAAAACTCTATTTCTAAAGTCTTTCCCATAAGTATAAGTTAAGTCATGAGCAGTATAATATTACTCTTTAGTCTGCTTTTGATTGTTGCATTTAATTGTTGGACGCTCTATGATATTTAGTAATGTTTCACGGTCTACAAATGTTTCAGATATAAATACATGATGTGTGTTTACCTCTCTTTCCACAAATTCTCAATTTCTTCAGCTGTGTAACAGCAATCATAACTTAAAAACCTACATCTGAACATAAGGTGGAAGTTTTACAACTTAGGTAGAAATGGGGTGCGGTCAAAGCTAATGTAAAAAAGTGAACAAATAAAAAAATAGAATAAAATAAAAAAGTGAACAAATGAAGGATACGATATCACAAATGAAAAGTGACACTGATATTCAAAAAACATTTTGTTGTTTATTACAAGCCAAAGGTGCCTTATAAAAATGGCACAGGCAGCTTTGTGATCCAGATTTGTCTATAGCTTATTTCACTAATTTAAGACTGCTGCACAAAAATATTCAGAACACGGGAGTCTAATAATTGGGAAAGATTGAGCAATTTCTCTTGCTCACTCAATTCTGTGGGTAGCTGCAATTTTATTTATTTTGGAAATGTGTATCCCACTTTAAACTTATAAGTCAAAGTATATAAAAATAAATACATGTCTGTTCCTATTTGGTCATGTAACTATATTAATTCCAATAATGAAGTAGACTTGGAAGATATACATATATACACACATGGCATATTAATATTGTATTGATTTAAATCAAAGAAGCAACCTTGATTTATGGAGGAGGGTGGGGTATAAACATTTTAAATAAACATAAAATAAGACACTTCACATAATTCCTCAATAATAGCAATGCTAATATCAAGAGGATCGATAACCAGGATTCTGTTGTCATGCTTTTTTAAAAGCTGGATATGGTGAATGCTTTGTTTCATCAGAGAACTTGCATTTCCAGCAAATGACACTTGATTATAAACGTAAGAAAAAAAGTCAAGAAGTTTTTATGAGCATCTCAAAATATATAGTGCACATTTCCTATCACTTTTTGAGCAATCCCTATATATCCCTCAGCTGTCTGGTGAAAAGTTTAAAGAGATAACAAAATGTTTAACAAGATATAAACCTCAGAGATCATTAATCAATATGTTCAATGTTATTTGTGATAATTCATCATGACATGATATTAATGACTTACTGTACTCTTCAGAGGTGAGATTAATGCAAATGAGCAGCCACAATTAACTTTACTGCTCCCAACTCACAGGAATGGACAGATGATTATAAATGACAACTATATGTCAATTACAATACCCAATAAAGTGAAGCTTAGAGGGCTATCTATCTACTTTTATAGCTCTTCCTTGACGTAGCTGAATTTAGCTCAGCCCACAGTTGTCACAGGGGTACCACTGTTTTCAAGGAGGTGGTCTCTTCAAAGAAGGCCTTGAAAAAAGGGTGTCAAAATATATTGTCTGAAGTGTGAAAACGGCAGGAAACCAGAACAGATGCTGCATTCTGCATGAGTAAAGAAAATTGTTTCTGTTTTTAAATTGAAACAATAAGGGCATGAAGAAAATAACCTGCCCTGCTGTGTAATATATTTATTCAATTAAACAAAAGCACATTAACAGAGTATTCTGAAAGACCTTTCATTTGATAACTTGGTTTGTTACAATGCAGCCCCAGAGAGGTAAAAATATGGGAACACCAATGACAGTTCCTATCTTTACCTGATCCACTATTAAATTAGGAAGTGTGGTCAACTGTACACGGTCAGAGACCCAAAACTGAGAATTTGTGCAATTTTTAAGAGGTTCTTTTTTTACTGGTTATTACTAAGAAATAAATGAACAATGATCTGAAAAGTCAAGTTGCTATGTTCATGCCAGTTCAATGGATCCAGACCAGCATGACAAAACTGACACTGATTAAACCCATTTTTTGTTCAAGTTAATTAACTAAAAATTAAAACTAACTATTTCTAAGAGTAAGTCAAACTTAGCACAGCCCCAACGGATTGTTAATAATTAGTAACAATCTACACAATGTTTAGATATTTTAATAGAACTCTAAGACACAAACTTAAAAATCATGTTATCAATCACCCTGAGTAGATTTCTCCACCAAGTCCAATGGGAGGGAAGAAAAGACACACCATCATATCACCACAAAGTTAACTGGCCACCAGAAACTCTATACAGTTTGCTTTTAGGAATAGATGAGGTGGTCATAGGGTCTCAGTCAGTTGGCTGGAGACTGCACTCAGCAAGCCAATTCAAAGTGTTCTACCATATACTGTATATCGTCTTCTACAATTTTGCATATACTAATCATTATAGCCATAACCTAGTGAAATCAAAGGCAATGACTATACAAAGTCTCCCTGCTCCCCCAGAATTGCATTGCAGTGCTTAATATGAGGTCTTAAATCAATAATAATAATAATTAATAATTTCATTTATGCATTGCTTCTTCTGAAGTATCTTCACAATGCAACAAGAACATATTATCGTGTGTATTAAAAAAGTTAAGGTACAGTGGTACCTCTGGTTAGGTACTTAATTCGTTCCGGAGGTCCGTTCTTAACCTGAAAGTGTTCTTAACCTGAAGCACCACTTTAGCTAATGGGGCCTCCCGCTGCTGCCGCACCAACTTCTGTTCTCATCCTGAAGCAAAGTTCTTAACCCAAGGTACTATTTCTGGGTTAGCGGAGTCTGTAATCCAAAGTGTCTGTAACCTGAAGCATCTGTAACCTGAGGTACCACTGTAACTGGATATATATAAACAATTTCCAAAGCCAATACAGTTATTAACTAGATAAGAAGCTTTCCACTTCAAAGCTTGTTGAAGGAAGAAATTTTGCAACAGGCAATGAAAAGAAGATGAACTCCCCTTCAACCCCAGCTACCAGTCAGCATCCGGACAGTCACATGTTCTCCACCCCTGCTTTATATTAATACATGCCCATTTTCAAGTCTGAGCAGGCATCTGAACTCAGGTGTCCAGCCCACGTACAAGTCCAGGAACATTCTACTAGACACAACGACTCCTTCCTGGAAACACAGCTTGAAGCTGACAATTTACATACATTTTGAAAACACAGCAAATTTCCAAGAAAACAGGCTTTTCAGGTCAGACTGTTTTTTCTTAGAAGCAAATTAAAAAATGTGTCTGTATTACCAAGGTGCTAAATTTAGAACACCAGAGCCCAAACAATAACTGAAAGCTCAATGAACTCTGAAAGCATTGTGCATGACATCCATGCGTCAATAGGAATAAGATACATCATTAACATGAGGAAAAAATTAATAAGGTCTAGATATAATTGCACTGAACGATATGTGTGAATTAATAACCTGCCAAGTTTGTTGTAACTTAACAAAAATAGATTTTACTAATTATTCAACACATTCAAGTTGAGTAAATAAGATTTTTTTTTCCAGTGCCCCTGTTTAATTGCAGCTTGGCACCAACAAATATATATCAAAATTATAGTATTTCCCTTGACAGGAAGTTCCTTGCTTCCACACATTGTTATGGCTCTCTGCAGAATAACCCAGAACTGCTGACAACCTTGAACACTGCTACAACAATATTACTATACTTGGCACAGAAGTACCCTTGCGGCAAGAGAGAAGCTGTAATTTTGACTGTCACTTCATATTAAACTGGATATTATTTCACTGTATACACATGCACACACTTATAAACTCTTAATAGACCACAGTTTTCTCACTGCCCAGTTCTTTTATAATAAATAAATAGCATCATAAAACAACTAAACCAATAGTGAGATGCCTTTTTTCTTCAAATCATCATTATATATTCAGCAGCAACAACAACAAAAAGCCATGTGTGGACTGCAATTGTATGGATTATTCAACTGTATTTCCCACAGCTAGATTGTACTCTTCATGCTGCAAAGCTTTCTACTGTAAAATATAATATTAAAACTGCATAAAACGATAATATCCAGCTGTATTGTAGCAATGGGGAAAAATTAAGCTGTTTTTAAAAACTAGTTAATCATATATTTAAACATCAAGCTTGTCATTAACAAATGTTCTGAGTAACAAAATATTTATATATCATGTATCATTTATTTTCTTGTACAGCACTACAGACACAGAATGAATGCCATCTATGTGTGGAATTCCCAGTGTATTTCTACAGCTATAACTCACAGTCAGCAAACCTGGCTTGTAATTTCTATGCATTTGAAACTATTTATTCAAACATCCTGTTTTAGGCAAAACATAAAGCCCTGACACATTATTTCAGTTGCCAATCAATTTTTGAGTGAAGTAAATGAGCATCAAGCTCACCCTGACATAGGCAAAACAGCCAAAGGGCACCAGGGTCAGTAAAGGCTGCCCCACAACTTGTGTCTTAAGATCTTCGCCACATACCTGTTGCAGGGAAGGTATTATACCTTCTCTGCTTCTTATCTGGTGCCCTCTATTTCAAAGTGGCAAAAACATTTTTATCAGTTCAGCACAAATGTTTACCTAAGTATTTCTACAGTCTTAGTGTGTGTATTAGTTCATAGTGCGTTAGCCTGTTCTGTGGAGTTCACTTCTCCTGTCTTACTGTCTTCCAGCAGTTCATACTTATGAACTATTGCAAAACTCAGCACTTACTAAGATACCCACCTAAGCTCCACAAGATGATTGTGTCTTTCCATGAGAACATGTGTGGCACCATCCAATATGACGGAATATTCTCAGATGCATTCCTATAAAGAGCAGTGTGGAAAAGGGCTGTGTTTTGGCCCAACTCTTTGGGCCATTTAAAAAAAAATCCCTGGTGTTATCATATGCCTTCAGTTCAACAGAGGCTGGTGTACACTTCCATTCAAGGAGCAAAGAGGATCTGTTCAACCTGCTTCGTCACTATGCCAAGACAAAAGTATGTTGGGAGATGTTAGCTGAGAGATATTTGTTGGCAGATATTTGTTGACTCGCTCAGGACGACAAAGAGAAATGAGGCCAGGGAGAGGCTGGCACTGCAGCATAAAGGCTGCTGGACACGCCCCCTCATGGCACCTGTTTGGGCGGCCACCGGGGGGGGGGCGTGAGTGCCAAGCCAGGTGAGCTGGAGGCAGGGGGCAACGCCCCCTGCTAGGAGCGGTGTTCGGGCTCCCGCCCACAACCACTCCCCTCTCTTTCAGGGAGGAGAGTCTTTGGCAGATAATGCAGCCTTGACAGCTCACGCCAAGAAAGTTCTCATCAACCATTTTGCCCCAAACTGCATGGAGTTTGGCCTCACCTTCACTCTGATGAAGACCAATATCTTGGGTCAGGACATTACCTGCACTTCACCTATCAGCACTGGTGACCACATGCTTGAGCTGGTAGACAACTCTGTCTACCTCGGCTCCATCATAACCGGTAAGCTTTACATTGATACTGAGCTGGACAAGTGTATTGTCAAGGCAGCTACAGCAACGGCTTGCCTCTCGAAAAGGGTATGAGAGAATGTGACGCTAATAACCAATACCAAGAAGCGGGGGGGGGGGGGGTGTTTAGTTGTGCAAACATAAATCCTTGCACAAATGGGACAAATTCAGTTGATATAACCCATTGCCGCCCTGCCACATACATACAGTTGTTATTTAATTTGCAAACCACTTAATTCCAAAATATAGCAAAATGCCTGAATAATGCCAGAGTAAATAGGTGCTTCTTCAAGAGCCAGTAGAATGCCAACACAGATGAAAATGCATTCCACAATACCAGTGCCACCAGTCAAAAACCAAACACATGTCCTAAGTCTCCAGTTGCTGATCATCCTACAGAAACAAAACTGAGATAGCAGTTTGGACCCTTTCACTGCTTAAGGGAGAAGGAAGCTTGAAAGAATATTGTGAGCACAAACTTTTATGGGCCAGACTTCTTCAGAGGTGATAGTCTAAGCTGGCTGGGGAAATATATAGAGCTACAGAGAAGATATAACTTTATAAAGGCAAGCCTACAGTCTCTCTGTGATTCTGCTCATGTTTTCATTTGTTGCTGTTTGAATACAGAACAGGGAGAGAAGTAGCTATAGAAAACTACAACAGGTGGTCAAAGCTAGGCTTGATCTCTTCCCTAGCAGTTAGACATGAAGGTTTTGCTAATTGCATAGAATGTGCAGCAATCTTAGGACAGCTAGGTGGCAACCTTCAGCGTAAACCATACTAAATAGCATTCTTCCTTGGATACTGTCCCCCTCCCGTTCTTGCCACAACATTGAAAATGCATTAAGAAACTATCAGACTTTATGTTTAGACAAGGAAACAATCACTGACCTTTTTTGCCTTCTACAATAAAACGTATCGAAAAATTTCAGCAGTGCCTGCTGACCGCACCAAATTTAACAAGGTTCTCAAATGAACCTGGAGTAACTTTCCCACTGTGACATATTAATAATAAGTTCCTTTCCCCATCTATCCCAAGCCATGAATATGTAATGTTATAAAATGAGCCCTTTTCAAGCAACAGAATCTCAGACGTGAATAAATAAAAACTATCCATCACAAGCCTGTGAAAAATTAATGAGAGTTCTGAGACACCATGAAAAAAAAGGTAACTGGAAAGATAAAGTCCACTATGTAAAATTCTTCAGTGATTCAACAATTCTGTGTATATTATGTGTATATATACACATAAATTGTGCAACAGTAGATTTTAGAAACAGATACTAAATCCAAAAAACTACTGTAAGACAATTTTATCCAACAATGTGAAAATGAAAAAAGGAGTTTAAAAAATGAGAGGACATACAACATTAAAACATGTATAATGATCAAGATTCAGTTGAGTCTTACATGTGCAACAAGGTTTTCCTCTTTTCCGCTTAGGACATCCCACCCACCCCAAATCCTCTCTTTCTACAGCAGCATGGGATCTTGAATGTGGGGCTGCAACTGGAGACAAAAAGCTTTATTGAGTGACAGTGACTTCTATTCACTCAAGGGTCTATTTAGACACTGCAGATTGAAATCTCAGAGTTGATCCAACAGAATACTCGTTTTAAAAGCAAAGCAAAGTTGTCACTTCAGACATTTGAGGAAGCAAAAGGACAAGGATTTACAGATGATCCCAAAAGTGTGTATATGTTTTGTAGCCTGTGGCTCCTTACCACCACTTTGAGCAGCAAGCCTCATTATGAAGAAGTATTGAAACTGAAACAGCATTGTTTCAAACAGTGTTTGATAAGAACTGCTGTATTGTGGCATGTTTGTGGAAGGAGATTCACAAAAGCTCCTGAATGAATACTGTGCTTTTTGGTATCTGCCACCTCCCCACTTGTGCCTAGCAAGAGTGTGAGCCTGTGGCTCTCATCCTGTGGTTCTCAGCCAAGAAGCCAGAGCATGAGATGCTGGCTAGCAAAACATTAATGGAACTTGAGATGGAGCAGGATAAGTTTCTGGTGGAAAAGGAGAGCCTTCTAGGGTGAGATTCTACTCTGGTACCCCTTTTCAGATGAGAGATGGTAGAGGGTGGTCTGTTGGGTGTGGGCATGTGACCATTATTTCTTCATATCTCATTTGAAGTATGCATAGCCTTTGTGTGTGAGTTGTAATATTTTTGACTGAATGGTTGGTAGAGATAATGTTCGAGGTAGTTAATGGGATATTTAATGTTTCCTCCTTTATAATAATAAAACCTTATACAATGCATTCTAAAACAGCATTTACTAGGTCAAAGGTTCACAGAATAGACATGCTTTAATTCATATACCGTATTTTTCGCACCATAGGACGCACTTTTTCCCTCCTAAAAAGCAAGGGAAAATGTGTGTGCGTCCTATGGAGCGAATGCAGGGGGGGGAGGCAGGCGGGAAAAGCCCCCAAGAGCCGCACACAGGCTCCGTGCGCTCTTACGGGCTTTTCCACAGGAGGGAGAAGGGACTGACTGGCCACATCAGTCCCTTCTCCCACCTCCCAGGAAAGCCAGGAGAAGCCGCACAGCCCCTTTAAAGAGCTCACGGCTTCTGCGGGCTTTTGCGAGAGGTGAGGGAATCCCCCCACCTCCCAGGAAAGCCAGAAGAAGCCGTGCAGCCCTGTTAAAGTGCGTGCGGCTTCTGCCGGTTTTGCGGGAGGTGGGGGAATTCCCCCACCTCCCAGAAAAGCCAGGAGAAGCCGCACAGCCCCTTTAAAGAGCTCACGGCTTCTGCGGGCTTTTGCGAGAGGTGAGGGAATCCCCCCACTTCCCAGGAAAGCCGGGAGAAGCCGTGCAGCCCTTTTAAAGTGCGCGCGGCTTCTGCCGGTTTTGCGGGAGGTGGGGGAATTCCCCCACCTCCCAGAAAAGCCAGGAAAGCCCTGCGCAGCGTCTCCCGGCAAGGAGACGCTGCGCGGGGCTAAAGGGGAAGGCAAACCAGCGAGCGGGATCCATCCTGCTCGCTGCCTTGCCTTCTTCCATAGCTGCGCGCAACCCCTCCGCAAGGAGACGCTGCGCGGGGCTAAAGGGGAAGGCAAAACAGCGAACGGGATCCATCCTGCTCGCTGCCTTGCCTTCTTCCATAGCTGCGCGCAACCCCTCCGCAGGGAGAGGCTGCACGGGGCTATGACTTCTTTAGCCCTGCGCAGCGTCTCCCGGCAAGGAGAGGCTGCATGGGGCTAAAGGGGAAGCCAAAACTTGGCTTGCTCCATAGCTGCGCACAACCCCTCCGGCAGGGAGAGGTTGTGCGCACCCTGTACGCTGCTCTTTGGGGCTGGGGGGGGGAAAGATTTTTTTCTTGATTTCCCCCCCTAAAAACTGGGTGCGCCCTATGGTCCGGTGCGCCCTATGGTGCGAAAAATACGGTATTCATTTTGCTTTAGGAACAAAATTGGGGACATGTGATTAAGAAATGAATATAACAAGTTCAAGAAGTTTGGCAACGAAATCAGAAAAGTGACATAGAAAGCGTATTTAGAAAAACAGCTTTTCTGCTATTTGTACCATTATCAACTGTATTCGCAAGTAATAAATAAATTTTACATTAGTCATTTGTGAAAGCAATCTTAGCTATTATCCTGTGAGACTGACACCCATAATCCACACATATCACAAAAATCTATGCAAACAAAAGGAAAACAAGGCATGCATGTTCAAGCGCACTTTCTTTATCTCACTCAATCACTTTAGCACCTCCAGTCTTTGATTTAATATTTCCTCTCATCAAGTCCAAAGTTGTTCTTCCTTTGATAATGATTGTCAATAGTACTGTCTCTGACTGATTCTATTCACACCTGCTAATTCAGCTATCTGATAACCAGCTCAGGTTTATCTTCATGTAACCCAAACAGCACCACACATGTGAAGTTTGGGAGCAGGATGGAGAACCCAAAAATTTGGAAAAGTACAAAACAATATACATTTAAAATTCCCTAAAAACCAAAGGGATTTAATAGAAGTCCAAGAAAGATGGTATATATAGGTGTTCACTACTGTAGTGGAAGATCATTAGGGATGTGGCAAAGTAGACCTTCCTGGGCAGGAACTCCATAGTATAATTGTGATGTACTTAATTTGTACTAATTTTCTGGAAAGTTAAAGATACATCATAAATATTTTCTGTAACCACATTAATTTTTTTAAAAAATGTGGTGAATGATAACAATATACAGTTGTGCCTTGGTTTAAGAACAGCCCTGTTTACGAACTATTCAGTTTATGAACTCTGCAAAACCAGAAGCAGTGTCCCAGTTTGCGAACTTTACCTCAGTCTAAGAACGGAATCTGAATGGTGGAAGGGTACCGGTGACGGGAGGCCTCATTAGGGAAAGTGTGCCTCAGTTTAAGAATGGTTTCGGTTTAAGAACGGACTTCCAGAATGGATTAAGTTTGTAAACCAAGGTACCACTGTACTGAATTAGTTAAGGGGATCACTGGACACATTTTCACATGCTGACCAAACAACTTTTCAGCTTTGTAGCTGCTATTTCATGAGATTCTCCCAAGGTCTTCCCTTGGCACACATCAGGGGACATCCCAATGTCATCACAGATTTGTGGTTTTACATAGCTTTGGAGTTCTTTTGCCAGAGGAAATATCACCTAGCTCAGCTACTTTGGGATAGCATGTATCTAATTCCTTTGGCTCACATTCAGGATCAATGAAGGAGACCTTCTTTTGTCTGACATGCTTCTAGCGAATTTATGTGGGGGAAGTGTGAGGGGGTTTCCTCCAAACTTTGCTTACTTGCATTTCAGATCAGCTGAACCAGCTGGACCTAATCCAGTGGGAAACAACTTTTTAACAGGACTACCAATTCAAAACTTGTATTTCCCAGAACAGGCCTTCTATGTGAAATAGAAAAAACAGAAATCTAACTTTCTGTGAATTTCAGTTTGACAGTGGGGTAGATGACATTTCTTATAAGGAACCTGGATCTATGAGAGAAAAGCCTTCAAGCCTAGCTGATTGGCCCTCAACGTCCGGACATTGATGGTATTTTTTTGTGGGGATCAAGACCACATGGGACCCCAGATAACATCCAAACAGACTGGCATCCAGTGTCAAGGTACACTTTGAAGTACTTTTAGAGTCTAACACTGGCCACAGCCTGTCTGGTTTCAACCATCACTGCAGTTTCTCTTTCAACTGTGAGGGAACCACCAGGACCAGCCTTTATTTCCACAAGATCTGACCTAAGATAGGAAGGAGGAGTTGCTGAAGGGCACATGTCCTCTGTACTGCTTGTATGCAAAAGAACCGTGATTAATTTTCTTCAGTTTTCTGCGACAGAATATTCTGTTCAAATATCATGGGAAACTGATGACTTCAGCACAGTAAGAACCAAGCACCTGGGTTTGTTTTCTAACTGGGGCCATAGGTCCATTGCCTCTGACTAAATCATCATCATCATCATCAATATTACAGTTGGAAGCTGTCTTTAACTTATAATGCAATCCTACACACACTTAAGAGAGTGTAACACTGCAAGTAGCTAGGCAGAGGGCCTTCTTGGCAGTGGCACCCTCCCTGTTGAACTCCCTCCCATCAAATGTCAAGGAGATAAGGAACTACACAACTTTTAGAAGACAGCCCTGTATTGGCATGTTTTTCAGATCTGATGTTTTATTACGTTTTTGTATGTGCTGGAAGCAGCCCAGAGTGTCTGGGGAAACAGAGCCAGATGGGCAGGGTATAAATGACAACATTATTATTATTATTATGAGTAGTAGTAGTAGTATTCTCAATTGGATTTACCTCTGAATAGACATGTATAAGATTTCACTGTCAATGTTCTGTAGGACAAGCAGAAAGTTACTGGAATAAAGCTTCTGCCTGAGTAATTATGTGTTGGGAAGCCCATGCAGATAACTCCCCCCACTCCCATTTTTTATGGTTGACAGCTGGAGGGGAGGGGTTCCCTTACAGCATCACTTAGCTGGGTGCAACAGTAGGATTTGTGACCTTCTGTGCAAAATTGCAGCTAATTTTTGCTGAATAGGGCCCTTCGTTAACAGCAGAATCCAATTTGTAATTTAGTGTTAAATGCACACTCCACAAAAAATACTTATCAGGCAGTCGAATAAACTGAAGCGTAGATACAAATACCTTTTGACACACGCAAGCGGGAACTAATACTGTGACATTTTTCAAATTAGCCGTTTGAAGCACCTCTAACTGAACATAACATTTATTGTAGATGCACGTCAGGGGTTTTGAGAAGGAAAGGAAAAGATGATGGGGACCAAGAATTTTTTTTTTATGAAAAGAATAATTAATTTTACCGACTGCAAACTGCTACTCTTTCCTGATTAAACTCATAGCAGCCAAACAGTGTTAAATTATATTGGAGAATTGATTCAAATGGCTTCCATTAGCAATTTGGCAAGCTGTTGCGACTTGCTGCTAATCAATTTTAAATAAAGCTATCCTATCTGAAAATCAAAGCAGCTTCAAAAGTTACGCATCTTCATGACACAGACCTGTAAATCAGTAACTAACAACTAAATGACTGGGTCTTCTCATAACTCAGGGCGTTAAAAGAGCAGTAAGGAGAAAAGAACACTGCCATATCATATTGCTGTTTGCCATCAAAATGCATTTGTCACTTCTGAAGAGTCTGCCTTCCTACAGTACTTTCTTGTGTTATTATGTTACAGTGTGAAATTTTCCACAAATGTTATTCAGACTATTTTACAACACAGTACCATCTTAATTATGCTTGACATTTCAACAATCAAGAGTAATTAGGCCCATTTGTGATGTAAATATTCAGCGGAAGAGATCACATTTAACACTTGAAATATGTCTTTGTGTATTCTCTTAAATTCTCTTCAGGCATAATGGAAAGAAATCATTTTAGCATCCAGCAGTGGGACTGCATTTCTATTTTCTACCCAGAATGGAAAAGAAACCAGCGATTTCTAGGGATATACTTAGTGTGAAGTTTAAACCATGCGTACCAATCTTCACTTTTCAAGGAGTACAGGATAAAGGACAAATGTGGATAATACACATAAATAAACACTGCATTTTTCCCCATTTCATTTTTCTACTATTTGTATCATGATTTTTGTTCTGCAAGGAAGTGAAGAGGAACAGAAAATAAGTGTAACACAATTAATACAAAAATATCAAAATCCCAATCACCATAAACTCAATAAAATATATATCTATTAAATTAATAAAGCAGTTCAATTCCATACCAATTGACAAACCAATTAATATATCTAAAACTATTTATTTATTTAAATTTATATCCTCCCCTGCCTTCAAACTGAGCCCAAGACAGCAAATAACAAGTGCTAAAACAGCAAAAACACATTGAAAACATATTATATCACTGACATAATATCAACATTTTACTAACAAAATATCACATCTAATATTGTGATCCTATATACCTAACAGCCAACAGCTCAAAGCAGTGACAGAAAAATACATCAGAATTAATGACGGAGGCACTCCCATGTATGATAATATGGGGTATCCAACTATTCTCTACTCAGAGCAGATCCATGGAAATTGATGAACATGTCTAACTTAAGTCCATTAATTTCACTGTGTCTACTTTGAGTAGAACTTCATCAGATAAACCTACATGTAATTAAATACCTCTTTGCATTATACCTACAGTTTTTGTTTTTGTAAACTACAAAGAGGATCAGCAGTGTGTGTGTGTGTGTGTGTGTGAGAGAGAGAGAGAGAGAGAGAGAGAGAGAATGGGATCAGAGTATGAAGAAGTGTAGCCCTTCCTTCCCTTGTTGTGATCCTAAGGGCAGAAATCTCCATTGGCACATTTTTTTCTTGATATTGTGTACAATAACTATATAGGAGAGAACATAGCTCAGTAATAAAGAAATACTTTTCATGGAGAAAGTCTTAGATTCAAGTCCTCACATCTCCACTTGATGGGGAAATTGATGTCCAATACTCTAGAGTCTAGAGAGTGACAGCCACAGAAGACACTGTACTGGGCTGGATGGACAAACATTCTGACATGGTATAAGGCAATATTCCTAATATATATGCAGGGTTGATAAAAGTCTATGTCAAACACTTCTGGAATAATGATTTCATCCATATCTGGAGAATTACATAAACACATTTTATATGCTCCTAGAATATACCAGCCCTCTACATCAAGCTCTCTTGGATGAAACCTATGTTCTAGACCGATTTTAATTGGAGTTTAGACTGGTTTTGGTAAGGAAACCACCTTGTTTGGATGATTACCTCTGGAGAGAGAGAGACTGAGGACTGTGCCCCTGTTGATCCTCCTTGATCTCTCATTTAATTTTTGATACCATTGACCACAATATACTTCTGGAGAGGCTGTCTGCGCCAGGAATGGTGCAACTACTTTGTGAGGATTCCAGTACTACTTGGATGACCGTTTCCAGAGGGTAGTGATTGGGGAGTTTTGTTTGGCCCTGTGGAGCCTTCAATATAGCATACCACAGGGCTCAATTTTATCCCCAATTCTTGTTAACATCCATATGAGCTTTGAATTGTTGGCAATTTACTAATGATACACTGTTCTATCTCTCCTTTACATTTGCAGGTATGTCAGTGGATGTACTAGGTTGATGTCTGGCCTCAGCGATGGATTGGTCTATAAACTGAAGTTTAATCCAATCAAGATGGAGGCGCTGTTAAGGGGTGGTTCCCTAGAACATATAGTGGGGGCATGGCCTGTTCTGGATGGTGTTATTCTTTCTATAAGGAGCAGGTATGTAGCTTGAAGGAGCTTCTGGATCTATTACTCTCACTTGAGGCTCAGGTGGTGTCAGCAGCGCTTAAGTGCCTTCCATCACCTTCAGCTGGTGGCCCAGTTACACCCCTAACCAGACACAGATAGCCTAACTTCTGTTGTCCATGCTCTGGTAACCTTCAAGTTAGGCTACTGCAGTGTGTTATATGTGGGGCTACCTTTGAAGATGTTTCAGAATCTGTACCTGGTACAGAATTCAGCAGCAGGATTGTTTAAACAGTCTGAGCACATAACACCAATCCAGGCCCAATAGCAATGGCTAACATTTAGCATATGGGCCCAATAAAAAATCCTAGTTTTGACCTATTAAGTCTTATGTGGCTGAGGACCCCACAAGGACCACCACTCAGTATATTAATCTATGCAGACCCTGTACAGTCGTACCTTGGTTTTCAAACAGCTTAGTTCACAAACAACTTGGAACTCGAAGGTCGCAAACCCAGAAGTAGGTGTTCCAGTTTGTGAACTTTGCCTCAGAAGCCAAGCGTCCGGCACGACTTCCGTGGCTTCCGATTGGCTGCAGTACTCTCCTGCAGCCAATTTCCGAAATGCATTCTGTTCGAAAACCAAGGCAGAACTATATTCTTCATCTGAGGTCCTCCTGGGTGTGCCTTCTATGATGTGTAGAAGGTGCAGAGGGCAACGACACAAGAATTGGCCTTTTATTGATGGCCTCTTTCTTATGGTGCATTCTCTCCAGGAAGACACAATTTATGCCATCACTAACTGTTTTTCTGTACCGGGCAAAAATATTTTTATTCAGCCAGGCTTTTGGCTCTTGAGTGGAGCTGAGTCTTTGTATGTATGTATGTATGTATGTATGTATGTATGTTCTTTTATCCTTGATTTTATCTTTCTTTTTAATGTTCATTTATTGTATGTCACTTTGGGTTTCATTTTTTTTGGGGGGGGGGGAAATAGCTCATAAATATAATTAATCAAGAATAGGAAGAAAAAACAGACAAAGTAGTTTTGTTTTAAAAGGAAGTAGTAAGTAAAACAAAAGTTATCTTGTAATCATTCCACAGCCCAGTGCAGTAGCAGTTACAGCAAGATAATTACAAATGGCAGTTCCTAATTAACAAGGGCAGAGATGCAAACTTGGTTATTAAGAAATTGCCTGTGCATTAAGGAATATCCCTATGCAATTTTCAGTGCAAGCAGGCAGATAGGATATAAGCTTGCTGGTTTGATAGAATGATTCATCCTACACCATATGGAGCTATTCACCTCTAGTGCAATGATTCTTATATTGTGGTCTGTGCTACGTTTGCAGGTGGTCCATGAGATCACACCGAAAATAATAGCAGAAAATGCTGAAGGAGGAATTTAACAACCGTCTCCCAGGTGTTGGCTGGAATGTAAAAAATCAGCCCTAAATTAGCTTTGACTAAATATCAGTGAAAAGAAGAGCTTTCATAAAATTGGCTATACCCATACCTGGCTGTTCCCTTGCTCTTCATCCCACAGATTAATTCTTTTCCTTGCTTTGGATATAATGCAGCTGCATTGGCTTGCAAGAGAAACTTAATTAGAAACAAGAGTAGTACTGTGGGTGGCGTAATAGTTAGAGTAGCCTTTATTTGTTACTGGTATTTATATACTGCTTAATATTCAAAGTTCATATGTGGTGTAACCCATTCCAACCTTGGGTTCCCAGAAGTTGCTGAACTATAATTCCCATTTTTCCCGACCACCATCTGGCTAGGGATTATGAGGAGTTGGAATCCAGTAAGATCTGGGGACCAAAAGTCAAGAAAGGCTGGGTTCAAGTACAGTACTGAGTCCCAAGTTCATATCCTTGCTCAGTCGTGAAGCTCACAAGGTGTCAGAAGAGAAAGAGAAAACCTTGCATAACACCCTGAGTTCCTAGGAGGAAGGGTAGGATAAAAATGTAACAAACCAAATTTAAAAGCCTTTCAGTCTCCCACATGATACAACCACAGGGTAAGAAAATCTGCACAAAACATGCAGACCATAATTGTAGAACACAATACAAGTATGCTTTTAAGAATTACTGGTCAGCTGAATTTCCAAGTTGGAGAAATTTCATTTCTCAAATCAAGAAAAAGCCCAACCTCTGGATAAACAAACCTCTAATGCCAGTGACAAAGCAGATAGCAATAGATCAGGGCAGCAGGACAGACAGGAGTCATTTACTGGTAGAACTCTGGATGATTTGCATTAAATTGGCAAGGGGTTATGATTCCCAATTGTATAATAATAATAATTGAAACAACAAAACAACAAAACAAACAAATAAATAAAATTCCTTCCAGTAGCACCTTAGAGACCAACTAAGTTAGTTATTAGTATGAGCTTTTGTGGCATGTCAGGGAGACTGGTTCTTGCCTAGCCCTCTCCTTAACATGACAAAGTTTCTTTTTAAAGAAATAATAATAATTTATCAGTTTTAACAAAGAAAGCAAGGTTGAGTAACATACAGTTGAGTAACATATTTTCTCACTAGAGCCAAAAAAGAAAGATCCAGGCGAGTGCACACATGCACAATATAGATATATACACATATGTTTATATGTAATGAATAATATATGTAACTCTTGCTCTGCATATTTGTGTAGGTATAAATGAAATACAGAGCATTATGTCAGAAAGTGTTCAAGGCAGATGATCAGGAGGCAATATAGTATATTAAAGCTTTAAATCCTGTAATTCAGTTGTAAATCAACACATATCAGGATGCTGATTATACTGAGGCCAAGGAAATCATTTCCTAGCTCATGGGTCGGCAGACTAAGGCCCACTGTTGGGTTGAAATAAGCGACAGACGAATGGCAAGGTGTCATACGGGAGGCATCTCTCGAGCAAGTCTCGGAGAGTCCCTTTTATTGAATATTACAGCATTTGCCACATATGTGCTTATTGCTGATTGGTTAACACAAGTACAAAGCAAAAGTTACATATTACATTAATCACCAATAGATTAAAGGTTGGGAAAGGGAGCACAGAACTAGACAGGCATGAAACCTCCTAATTAAATTATAACTAGTGATTGATTATCAAGACTTAAACTATTACTAATGATTGATCATAACATGAAAGAACATAACAATCGCGTTCCATAGATGTGGTCAACTATGCAGTAAGAACAGGTCAGAGTATAATGCTTTCATGAACTCTATATGAACTGAACATTCTAGGGTGATGAGGGAATGTCTTAGTATTGGAATGGTTTTTTGCAGCATGTGCAGAAGAAAAGCTTAGAAGCAAGACTTCCCATCATGCCACAGTCACGTGCAGAGGCAAAGCTTCCCTTCATCTCCCCCTTTCTTTTCTTATTTGCGAGGTGTTCTGGGTGAATAAGACAAAAATACTTCGGGATACGTGGTATGCCAGCACATGCCCGAAATAAGTTCGCCAGGGTTGATGGGACAAAAATACTTCAGGATACGTGGTATGCCAGCGCATGCCCGAAATAAGTCTGCCCACATCTCCCCTAATGTTTACTGCTGATGCTGCCACTTCGCAAAGTAGGCAGCAATGATTTTATTGGGTGGCTGAGGGGGAGAGAGAAGCCGAGACAAAAGATTTATGAGTCCAGGAATGCATTGGAGGAAGCAACATAGCAAAATTAATATACATATTATGACAATGGGATATTGGAAGAGATTACGAAGCCAATTCAGGTTTGGCAACCAAACGGTAAGCCACTGGGTGAAGGAATCCCAGAAGCCAGAAAATCCAACGTCCTGTTTAATGTGGTGTGTAAGATTTTGCAAATGAGAGATTTGGCTTTGAATGACTTTAGAATTATCAGTAATATTGAAACAACACATGTCAGCCACTTGTTCACAGCCATAGTGATGAAGCATCAATAAATAATCAATAGCAGCGCGGTTTTGCAGAAGACCATGCTGCTCAGGGGTTGCTTCTAGCTGCTTTTCCTTTCTAAGCTGTTCAGCCTGAAATGAGAGTGATTTTATCTGGCCCCACGTCACCGGTCCATTATGATTTCCCCGCTTGCGAGTCCTGAGGGGGGGGCTGGACGCCACATCCTGGGCGATCTGTAGTTGGCGGTCGAACTGCGGTATCGGATTCGGTAGGGTCTGTCGCCATGCCATGCGGATGCAGCGTGCGCGAACCCAGCGAGTACCCTGTGGAGTAGAAACTGCAGCGTAACCCTTTCCCCAGGTGATCAGTTTTACAGGTTCACTCCATTCGTTGGAGGGTAATATTTTATAGCGGACCAGCGGGGCTGGAAGTATCTCTTTTTGCTGGAAATGTTTCTGGAGGCGAGTATAGGGTTGATGATCCTGTATGGAAACATTCAAATGATTGAGAGTAAAGAGAACACTAGCCAACCAGCCTTCCTTTTCAGAGAGTGAGGTTGGGACTCCGGCCTTCTTTTCCTGTCGAATCAAGGCAGTTTTTAAAGTGCGATTGGCACGTTCAACAATCGCTTGGCCTTGAGAATTGTAGGGGATGCCAAACAAGTGGTGAATATTCCAAGTTTCACAGAACTGGGGAAAGGTTTTTGCGCAGTATGCTGGGGCATTGTCAGTTTTTAAAGAATGAGGTTTGCCCATGACTGACATGGTACGAACAAGATGATTGCAAACATGTTTAACCTGTTCTCCCCTTTGAGGGGTGGCCCAAATAAAGCCAGAGAACGTATCAATGCAAACATGTATGAACTTCCAAGGTGAAAAAGGGGCAAAGTGAGTTACATCCATTTGCCACAACTGGTTGGCTTCCAGCCCACGGGGATTAACACCAGGGCTGGGGTGGCCAATCTGATTAGAGCATTGAGGGCATTGCTGGATAATTGCACGCGCCGCTTCCAACGGAATTTGGAACTGGCGGCTAAGGGCTTTTGCATTCTGATGATGGAAAGCGTGACTTTCAATGTGGGAAACAGGCAAAGCCCTAAGCAAAGAATCTGCTTTTGCATTGCCATCAGTGAGAAAGCCTGGGAAGGGTTGGTGAGAACGAATGTGCACCAAAAATAGTGGGTGGGAGCGATTAGAGAGAATCAATTGTAAGGACAGGAAAAGGCTCAATAAACTGTCATCCAATAGGGGACTTACATAGCTGCCCTGTAAACGAGTTATGACATTTGCAACATAAAGACTGTCCACTACCAAATTAATTGGCTGTGAGGAAAAACGGTGCAGAGCTTTAACAGCAGCTGCTAACTCAGAACGCTGAGCAGACTTTTGTGGGAGTGTGTAGAGGCTGTGCATTACTGCAGTTCATTTTCTAGCGGTTAGATCCAAAGAAAGCAATCACTGAAATGGCCTCCTAAAGTAAACTAGCATTCCAAGTCAGGATTGAAGAAGCAGGAATTCTGACAGGTTTGCTGGTGCTAAAGTACCCTGTAGTAAATGAATGTCCATCACTTTCTATTCTCCTTGAGGACAAAAGCTGGAGGAGGGGTCCTAAACTTTTTCAGCAAGGGGCTGGTCCACTGTCCCTCAGACCTTGTGGGGGGCTGGACTATATTTGAAAAGAAAAAAAAAACAAAGGACAATAAGCAATGCGTGAAAGGGCTGTCGAGAGGGGCTGCTTTAAATGGCAGTTGCTCATGTGGGGCGCTCAGCCAACCGTGGCTACTGTGTCTTGCGAGTGGCAGGGGCTGGAGGCGGTGGCAGCGGAGGGACAATGAACCATGCATGAAAGGGCTCCAGAGAGGGATTGGCACCAACAAAGCCCAGCCCTCTTCCTCCTCTAGGCAGGGCGGGGAGAAGCCAGGAGGAGGGAGGGAGGAGGTGCTGCCGCCGCCACCGTGTGATGGAGAGGGAGGGGGAGGGAAAGAACGTGTGCACTGGTGACCCACACACTGGCAATCCACGCAGTGATTCCTGGACCATCCGTGGACCGGATTTAGAAGGCAATTGGTCCTGATCCGGCCCGGAACCTTCAATGTGGGGTTCCACAGAGCTCAGTCCTATCCCCTACATTGTTTAACATCTACATGAAACCACCATGTGAGGTTATCCAGAGGTTTCGAGTATGTTGTCAGCAGTATGCTGATAACAGCTCTTTTTCTCCTTTATATCTGCAGGTGAGGCAGTGGAAGTGCTGGACCAGTGGACTCCATGTTTCCCAATGAGGGGCACACACCCCACAGGGGGGCAATTTGATTTTTAAAGGGGGCAATTTGGACGCGAGTGGCACTGTCGTCTAAACCACTGAGCCTTGGGCTTGCCGATCTGAAGGTTGGCAGTTCGAATCCCCGCGACAGGGTGAACTCCGATTGTTCGGTCCCTGCTCCTGCCAACCTAGCAGTTCGAAAGCACATCAAAGTGCAAGTAGATAAATAGGTACTGCTCCGGCGGAAAGGTAAACGGCATTTCTGTGTGCTGCTCTGGTTTCGCCAGAAGCGGCTTAGTCATGCTGGCCACATGACCCCGAAAAACTGTCTGCAGACAAACGTCGGCTCCCCTGGCAAGTAAAGCGAGATGAGTGCCACAACCCCAGAGTTGTTCGCGACTGGACTTAACTGTCAGGGGTCCTTTATCTTTTTAATGGCCTTTCAGGCTTCTTCCACGTGAACAGGAGTTCACTTTTTGAATAATAAGAATTATATGTCACCGGGGGGGGGGGGGAATCAGGATTTTAGAGATGCTTTGGTAGGGCATGGCCAAAAAATGGTTGGTCTTACTACTGATCTAACTACTGTTGTCTATGCTATGGTAACCTCAAGGTTAGATTACTGCAATGCGTTATATGCAGAGCTGCCTCTGAAGACGGTTCGGAAACTTCAGCTAGTGCAGAATTCAATTTGCTCACTGAAGCAAGAAGGTTTGAGCATATTACACCGATCCTGGTCTGACCACACTGCCTACAAATTAGTTTCTGGGCCCAAATTCAAAGTGCTGGCTTTGACCTATAAAGCCTTAAACTGCTCAGGACCGCAATACCTCAAGGACCACCTCTTTCTAGATGAACCTACCCAGATCCTGAGACCTTCTGAGGTCCTTCTTTGTGTGCCTCCTCCTCGAGAGGTCTGGAGGGTGGCAACATGAGAAAGGACCTTCTTTGTGATGGTTCCCCATCTGTGGAATGCTCTCCCCAGGGAAGTTCACCTGGCATCTTCATTATACACACCTTTAGGTTCCTTTTTATCCATGCCTTTGGTTGTTTTGAATGACATCCTATGCCCTTTTAAAATATGGGGGATCTGGGGGGAGGGGGGTTATTGGGTTGTTTTGATAATATATATAGTTGATATTTTGAATATATATTTTGTGGTTTTATATTTTCATTTTGTTCTGTGAACCACCCTGAGACCCCTGGGTATAGAGTGGTATATAAATTCAATAAATAATAATAAATAGAGATACATATAGTTAGTTAGTTAGATAAATAGATAGAGTACACATTGCATTGTATAAATGAAATTACACACACACACACACACACACAATATATACTATACAATACAATACATCAACCAGCGCAGAATTTTAAAAATACATTTAGTTCCTACATTTCCTCCAACGGGCTCTAGCTTGTGTACGTTGTTCTCACCCTCCCCATTTTATCCTCACAAACAGCCCTGTGAGGTAGGTTAGACTGAGAGCTGATGGCTTGCCCAAGAACACCCAGTAAGCTTCATGATTTGAGTGCACATTTGAATCCTGGTCCTCCAGGTCCTATTTCAGTACTCTAACCCCTACACTAAGTTGGCTGTTGCCAGTGTTCTTGCTATGTATACAACTGGGACTTGCAAGTTAGCAGAAGAAACACTAACGAAAACATAATGCTACATAACCATTAAATTGAGCACATCCACTTCTAGGATACTTATAAAAATTATTACTGTCCTTATTTCACTTAGCTGTTAAAAAAAGCCAGCACAGTATTCCTCAACATAACAGTATTATGTAATGATCCACTTTTAATGCACACCAACAGTCAAGAAATTGGATATACAGAAAAATCTCTCAAGAGTACTTAAATTTTAATCACTTTTTTATTGTTATATTGCAAGAGTCACGAGTAGAGTAAACAACATTTTTAGCCCCACTGGGCCTTCAGCAGGTATGTCTTATAGGAACAAGAGGATGCTAGTAATTTGTACTGTTCAAATACGCTATAAAAGTCTGCCGTCATTCAATCTATTCTGCTATCACTGAAAAAGAGATTCTTACACATGTCCTATCACTCACTGTCAGCTGGGATACGAAAGATCCATCAATAATGTTTTTTACACAACAGATACCAAAGCAACAAAAATCAAGAGTATCAAACAAAGCAGGTGAAAAAGGAACTAAGTTTAAATTCTTTGAGGCTACATAAAAAAGAAAGGACATACTGCATAATGTATATCTGAAGGAGAACAGCAGTTAAGAATGCCAAGTTCTCAATTAGTAATGAGATTAAGAAAAATCTGATGGAGAACCCATATGTAAAACCCTTAATCTTTTACTTTTGTAGCAATGTCTTCTATACTAAGAATAGGCAACTGCTTACTGAAGGACTCAGTTGGTCCCCAAGGTATTCTAGCCACCTTTGGTCTAAAACCCAAACCCAAGGATCCCATTTCACACTTCAGTAATGCCCCCCCCCCCCACCCTGTGCAAGCCAATACACTTAATGGCAGAGGACTCTAACCCACTCCTAGTGTGAAAGGCAATAAAGCTTTATGGTAACCACCCATAGACAAACAAACACATGCTCATATGTTTTCCATAATGACAGGCAAACTAGCTTATACAAGTTGATTTTTGGCAAGCAACAAGATTGCCAGCACCAATCAGCTAAGGAGCAGGCACATGCTTCCCCACTTAATAGTGGATTGTTGCTGGGAAGAGCTGTGATGAGCACAGCCATCACTGAATGGGGCAAATCCTGCCCTTGGGAAATAGACCTGGGGTGGCAGCAGGGTCAGCCCAGGATGCTTTGCCACTCTAGGCAAAACTGAAAATGCTACCTGCCACTGCCTGCATGTGCACACACTGCCTGAGTGAAGTGGGGAGTAAAAGGAGGTGAGGGGTGGCGGCATGTGTGTGTGCAGCGGCAGCAAGCAGGCGAATCCACTGCCTGAGGTGACAGCCGTACCCCGCCTCATAGGTAGGCTGACCCAAGTGGCAGGGTCCCTAAGACCTAGTTTCATGTACAAAGGAGAGATGCCCAGGTTTTATTTTTGAAAAGTTCACTGTACAGAGATGTCTTTACATTCATCTGTTGTAAAATAAATGCATAAATAAATAAATTCACAGTTATAATATGCTGAACCTAGAGGAAAATGTTTGAAGCATGTACCATTGAAAGTTAAGAGCACAAGTAAAAAACAGAGACAATTTAGGGTTCTTAATCCATCCTTGCTTTCTGAAAATATTTAGCTATAGGGTTATAAATGTTTATATTTTTGACTGTCACAAGGTGTAGCTCATTTGGATTTTCCCTTATGTTGATAACTGTGTTATGCTGATAACACACAAGCTTAATTTGGTCAAGTCTCATTGAATATTGATAAAGACTGGGGTTCCTGTGAGTAAGAAGAAGAAACACCAGTACAACTCCCTCACAGTCAAACAAGCATAATGCATCAAATCTCTCTCACACCCCATCTCAATTCCCAATATCCAAAGTGCTAGGCCCATGACAAATATCCCACTATCACATACTGATAAAAACACATTGGAAGATAAGGCTTAGTTGGATACATATGGAATTCTCTAAACCAGTCTTTGCTGCTAATACTGAATTGTTAAAATGTACTCATAATTTATTTATAAAGCTAAACAAGGTGCATGATGTAAGGCATGAGAACCCAGGTAAATGTTTTCTATTCTGATGATTTATATCTCATGAATATAATAATACTGATCTTCTGTAAGCATGGCCCATGACACATGGCATGACAGCATCCTAAAGTGTATTTAATGGCTTTAAAACTTGAAATGGATACAACCATTTACAGTAAAGGTCTACAACAGGTCAGATCTGCCTCAAGTGAAATGCAAACTTAAGGACGTATTATGCAGTTGTCAGTTTGAAAACAAATTGACATATTATCTATTTTCATATTGTAATTAAAATGACTTACTTCCACAGAGATTCCGACTTTCCTTTTAAGAAAACGGATTAAACGAACATTTCCATAAGTATCTCACATATAGATAAATATAGGCATCTTACGTTATCTGTCAATTTTGCATGTAGTTAGTTGAATTTTATCTTCTTTTATTACATGAAATAAATAGCAGATAAATTGTTTTCCCCTGTATGCTAAGACTGTCCAGAAACTTCAACTAGTTTTAAATAATGGTGCCTGTATTTTGCTTGAAACAAGCCCAAAAGAACATATTACACCTGTTTTACAACAACCATACTGATTGGCAACTCAAGGAGCTAGTCTTGGCCTATGAAAGAATAGGAAACTTGTGATCCACCAGATATTGGTGGTCTCCAAATACAATCAGCCAGCATAGTCAATGGTCACGGATAATGGGAGCTGCAATGCAACAACATCTGGAGTGCCACAGGTTCTCCATTCCTGCCTTAAATGGTCTAAGTCTGGAATATTTCACAGCGGAAACGCTGTGCTCTGGCTTTTTTGCAATCTGCTCAGGATTCAATCCTTACGTACTGTAAGATTGGCATCTGCTAAGAGCAAAGTCTTCTCAGCAGCAACCCCAGTAATTGGAATGGCCTTCCCAGGAGGAGCTCTTGGCTTCATCACTGGCAGCTTTGCAAAAGTGAATAAAAACACATCTGTTTCATCTATCATTTGAAGCTACTGTCTGATAAACTGTTCCTTGATCGATCCCAGTTTGTCATTTATTCTATTACTGTATTACTGTATTGTATTAGGTTCAGCTATTGCATTATTAGCTTTATACTGTAAACTGTTGCAAAATTAGTTTTGAAAAGCAGTGCATAAATACTGTAAAATAAAATTGAATAAAATATACTAAACAGAAATTTGCATACAAAGTAAGTAAGACATTATGTTTTAGTTACACGTTAAAATGAGCTCCATGTAGTAGTTGATACAACTGATATGACATTGAGCATGACACTGATTCTGATGATATCTGGAATTTTCACCAGATATCAATATACCTTGAGAATGAACATTTCCCAAAGGATCACTTCTGATTTGTTGCTCCTCATCTCATACAAAGAACTAGGAGGTTTAGAATTATTATTGTTACCCAAGAAAATTGGTTTCCAGGTGGAAAAATCAAAACTGGAAACAGAACTGTTAGATCCTAAAGTTAAGAATTTGTCAAGAATGTATAACTTGCTGTTGAAATGGAATACTCAAGATGAAACAGTGAAATCTGTTATGATTAAATGGCCACAAAATGTTGGACATAACATTATGATGGCTGACTGGGAACAGTTATGGACCACAGGTATGAAGTTTACGGCATGTAATGCCTTAAGAGAGAATATTATGAAAATGATATACAGGTGGTACATGACCCCAGTCAAGCTTGCAAATATTTATCATTTGCCCGATAATAAATGTTGGAAATGCAAAGAAACTGAGGGTACATTCTTTCACCTTTGGTGGACGGGCCCAAGGATTAAGGCTTTCTGGAAGATGATCTATAATGAAATGAAAAAGGTATTTAAATATACCTTCCTGAAGAAACCAGAGGCCTTTCTCCTGGGCATAGTCGGCCAATTGGTGCCAAGGAAGGATAGAACTTTCTTTATGTATGCCACAACAGCAGCAAGAATTCTTATTGCAAAGTACTGGAAGACACAAGATCTACCCACCCTGGAAGAATGGCAGATGAAGGTGATGGACTATATGGAACTGGCGGAAATGACTGGCAGAATCCGAGACCAGGGAGAAGAGTCGTGGAGGAAGATTGGAAGAAATTTAAAGACTATCTACAGAAATACTGTAAAATTAATGAATGTTAGAATGATGTTGGAATGAAGCTAAGGGGTTTTTAGTAGTAATGCTACAAGGAGTATGTAAAAATGGACTGCTAACAGATGAGAATATACAGTTATTACATATTAAGACAAAGGTCTAAGATAAAAACAAAGAGGGAAAGGATTTGCTGAATTAACTTACTGAACTGGAATACAAAAAAGGGGAGGTGTGAGGAGGTCAGGGAAACAAGTGAATGAAAGACAAGATATGGAAAGATCGATTTGTTTTTAATTGTTTTTACTTTTTTGTATTTTATATTTTCTTCTTTCTTTTTTCTTCTTTTTTTCTTATTATAACTATTGTGACTTCTTTTTTTATTTTTGAAACTTTAATAAATATCTTATATAAAAAAATAGAATTATTATTGTTACCTACTGCTTGTGAACCTGCAGCAAATGGTGCTGATCCAAGATACAGCCATGTGCTATATATACTTCACACAACAAATATACCAGGATATCCTGTGGCATGGCTGGAAAGTCACCTTGCAGGGAAAATAAAATGGTTGTGTGAATACCAGTAGCACTGAGCCCCTGCAACAGAAACTCACTTAAAAGAATTATTATATTCCACAATGCTATAAACCTAAATTCACTGCTCAGCAGAGTTGCAACTCCTGATCCAAGCAGTGACCCTGAGAATTAAAATGTAGTTTCTGAAAAACAGCATGCTCACCACAGAAATCTTCCTGGCATTATACCTGAGAAAGATATTGTACTTAACCAATAGTGTAAATCAAAATCATTTCCCCCAGACAATAATCTGAAAAATTACACAGTGTGTTGCTCAAAAACCTTGGGAGCAATATTCCATATTTAGACTAGGTCAATAAGTTGTGCTGCATGGTTCCATGAACAAAATCTAGAGTTAAGAAGCCTCCTTTTCATGCTTAATGGTTTGCTTGGAAGTGGATATAGGTCCTGTTTTTACTGGAACTTTGCAATATTTTGAAAAACCACAAATAAAAATGCTTATTATAAAATTGTGTGAAAAAAGATTCCTTTATTCAAGCCAAAGCTCAATTGCTATTACTAGAAAAATTTATTTCGGCCACACACAAAGTGATTGTTAACATTTGCCAAAAAATGTAGCCTTATACAGTAACCAGGTCAAAAAGACAGCATATCAGCTTTCAAATAAGTTTAAAAATAATGCAAAAACGTTTTAGATTACACAGCCAAGACCTTGTCAGCTTTTAATTTAAAAGGCTGCGGGAAACAGTACACAAAAATTATACTTCATAAACTCTGAAACTGTAGATATGTTAAGGTTACTTGGCACAGCAGCTAATTAAATTAAATTAGACCTTCTAGTAATTAGTTTCTACCTACAGCAAAATTGTATGCTAAGTTTATATTGGATAGATACAGCACTGTTAATGGTCCAGCGTAAGAGGGCAACAGTCTGTGTTGCAAAACCCTAGATTCTTTTTTTAATTGAGGGAACCTCCTATCCCCAATACACTGAAATTCTTGCCAGCAAGTAACGGCTTTACTCCTCAAGGCTGAGCTTTGAAATCCCTGGGTCCAGACTGTGCCTGGTATTTTAGGTTAGTGAGCTTATTAACTTAAAATTTCCAATATGTACTAGGTGCTGTATGAAAAATAGGAGGGTAAGAACTAGCAGAAGTCCCTGCCAGCAGGCTGAAATTCTACAAGGGGGGGGGGGAGAAAATACATGAAGTAAAATATACGGGAAGTTGGAAAGAAAAGAATAACTTGCACAAGTTGGGAAAACAGATAGAAATAAGGCTAAAAAGTATATCAACAAAGATAGGAATAGGGCAGGGGTCAGCAAAGTTTTAGTGGCTTGGGCCAGTTCACAGTCCCACAGATGCCGCAGTGGGCCGGAGTGTGTGCGCACGCACGCACGTGCAAACGCTATTTCCGGCGATCATTCCGGCGCAGAGGAGGTGTGCACAGCTTCCCATTGGCTGCAGGAGCTTCCTGCAGCCAATGGGAAGCCAGCCAACATCGCGGAAGGCAGTCCCCGTTCTGCTCCGTGCCACTTTAGCACGGCGCACGGGAGCCGACTGAGCGGGTGGCGGGGGGTCCATGGGCCTGTTAAACGACCCCCATGGGCCACTTGTGGCCCATGGGCCTTAGGTTGCTGACCCCTGGAATAGGGTATGATTTTTAAGAAAAGAACCTCATGAAGAAAAGATCGGATGAAGGGGGGGGGGATTCTTTCAAGTGAGACAAAATTCCTTTCCAGTGCTGTAGACCCTAGACAGTAGCTGGTTGGTGGAACTGAAAAAGGAATGTTTACGCTTTTTCCTATTTATCCGCTGAGTATTTGGGTTTTTTGTTTACCAGTTAGAAACTATTGCTTGATTCCCAATGAAAATCCTCGTCAATACCTATATTACATGGCTGTTTATTCCTATATATATTAAAATTTTATATATGGATGTTTTATGGTGGCCTATACTTGTAATGCTTAACAAAGGTTTGGCAAAGTAAGTAAGAATGTATTGCTTGATTCTTGTTTCCACATGTTATGGTTATATATGTCACAATTGCTGCTGAGGTTTAGAAACTGACGGAGATCGTAATAAAGGAGCAGTCACATAATCACATGTAATGCTAGAACACACATACTGTAAGCATAGATGACATGGACTGTCTCTGTGCACCTCCAGCTGCCATCTTCAGCTATCCAACTCCCCTGAAACAGATTAAGGGTTTTTCTGCCAGATCCTATTTAGTTAGTTACTACTATTATTTATAACCCACATTTCAGAACACAAATCCTTCCAAGGCTGCTTACAAATAACAATGGTGAAAATAAAATCATGACAAAACAAGCAAAATATAAGCCATCAGGATCTGTCCAGCAATGCAGCTGGCAGCAGATGGTCTTGTTTTGAAGGAAGGGAGAGAGCAGGTGCTAAAAATGGTATTTTCCCACTCTCTTCGACCCTACCTACAAAGCAGTTGGTGGTAGAAGACACTGTGGGACCACAGGATGGGAAGTCCACCTGGTCTTCATCTGCCTCCCTCTCCTCTTTGCTGCCAAGTACATTTTGGTTTAAAAGTCAATTGTGTGTTGATTCTGATTCTTTTTTGACCCCATCCCGACATCTGCCACTGTGAGCTGAAGTGACTGACCCAGTGTTACATGCAGTTAATACCCATATATTAACTTCCATAAATATGCATTCAATATTAGCTAGGAAATCTCAGACTTACTGATTTACTAAATAAGGAATCAGGTAGTTGTTCTAAAGGTTAGCATCTCAGGGTTTTTAATCATGAAATAACTACCCCTAATCTAATGGCAGACAGAAGTTGAGTATTCCAACAGTATTCAAAAAACTAACTAAAGGTACAGGCATTTAATTCAATTAGTGTCACTGGTGTCCTCTCCAAGACCAAGTCATCTTTTTACCAAAACAGCAAGGAGTTTTGGGGAACATTTAAGGCTGTGTCATAAACTTTCTTAATCTAAAGTACAGTATATCACATGCAGCATTTACATCTAATCATCTGCCAAAGTGGAATCTATTCCATGAAAGCTTCTGCCACAATAAATCAGTTGGTCTTAGTCTCTTGCAGTAAAAACAACAAAAAGTCAAACATAGAACGTTCCACAAAACATCTGGAATGTATCACTTTTCCTGTCAGGGCATTATGAAGAAAGTTCGACTTTGTTCAACTACATCCTTACTGAAAATGAATATGCCTGTTCACCTTGTCATGCTAGATGTTGCTGTGACCAGAATAACAGCAACCTGCTAATTGATCACTTTACATTTAAAGATTGTACACATAAAGCTTGTCATAGAAATTATAAACAGATTTATATATATCTGGTATATTGCTTCACCTTCCTCTTCATGCTAGATGTTGCTGTGACCAGAATAACAGCAACCTGCTAATTGATCACTTTACATTTGAAGATTGTACACATAAAGCTTGTCATAGAAATTATAAACAGATTTATATATATCTGGTATATTGCATCACATTATTTTGCCTTACACTTCAGTTTATCTACTGCAGTAAATATAAATAAAGGGATACCTGTTGTTCCAAGCCCACTCATTTATTATTGAGAGCCACTGGATTTCTAAAATATACTTGTGAAAAGCCTGGCTCACACAGTCACCCTGAATTTCAAAAGCAAAAGATCCCTTTCTAGAAAATGGATCTCACTATAAAAAGAGCAAACTGCAAATTTCAACTATCAAGCAGTATTAGAAATTGTTTATGACATGCAGGGAGGACCATAAATCCACTATCTTTTTCTGGTAGCTTTCTTTAATTGATTCTATACTTTAAAATATAAACATGGTACAAACATTTAATACAATATAAAACAAGAGCATTATCATAGCATCATGAAAGAAAGAAAAATGTATAAATGATGTAATAACTATATAGAATATATTAACTTTTGAAATTTTAAATACTTTAAGGGAAACAATATTTGGTATGTTATTTAATGACTATTATAACCTGCTCTAACCATCAAAAAACCTTTAACACTGCTAAAGTCATTTAAGTATTGTAAATGCATCAAATACATGCAGAGGACATCTTGTGTCTCACCCTGTATCAGCCAAAGTAGTTACACCCATCCCTGCTGCTAAGCAGGGACATGACCACATGTCTATGAACTGGGGCCCCAAGAGATAATTGTGATAAAAGGGATGGGAAGAGATGTATACCCACTGAAAACTTTAAGGTATACGGGAGGTTCAGGTAATGTACCCATATAAACTTCAAAATCTCTAATGTGCAGAGTGGTCTTTAGATATAAACCAACAGATTAAGGATTGCTTCACAAGTGACATCTTTTCTACACGGAGGTAACAGCACAGGATAATGTGACTACATCAGCATGTGTGAGGGTATGCCTTTTTTGTCACAGTACCTTGTGTCTAACGCGTGCTGCATGGTGCACTCTCCAAACACAAATAATGCAGCAATGCAGGCACTCATGAAAATTGTCACACATCTGTTCCTTTTGGATATACAGTAGTAGAGGGTGAGATACCTAAGAATGCATTAAATCTTTTTCTTTATGCAACTGCTGCAGCCAGAATAACTTACACACAAATGTGGAAGGACAAAAATAGTCCAAAAAAGAGAATTGGCGGAATAAGCGGATAGAATATGTGGAGCTAGCGATGCTGACTGCAAATATAAGAAACCAAAATGATAAGATAAGAGAGGAGTGGGAAGATAAGAGAGGAGTGGGAAAAAATATTGGAGAATATTTTAAAAATTCTAATAGTTATATAAATCTCCAAGTAGGATCAGACATATGAACAGCAGCTAAATCAATTAGAAGGTGCGGAAGGATATGTAGCACAACTAAGGGAAAAAAGGAACCCATAGAGGGAGGTGCGAGGGAAGTCGAACAATGTAGAAGGATAATAAAGAACATTGTAAAATAATAATAATAATAATAATAATAATAATAATAATAATAATAATAATAATAATAATAATAATTTATTATTATTTATACCCCACCCATCTGGCTGGGCTTCCCCAGCCACTCTGGGCGGCTTCCAAAAGAATATTAAAATACTATGATACATCAAACATTAAAAGCTTCCCTAAATGGGTGTACTAATATATTATAAATGAATGAATAAACAAACAAACAAAAATAGGGGAAAAAGAAATTTGTCACACATCACAGATCATACATTTTCTTTTAACAGAATGATGCAGACACATTGTCACCAGCAAAATCACACACACAAAATAGCAGATTTTTTAATAAAAAAAATTGGAACATAGGGAGCTGCCTTAAACTATCTGCCCACATACAGTGGTACCTCGGGTTAAGAACTTAATTCGTTCTGGAGGTCCATTCTTAACCTGAAACTGTTCTTAACCTGAGGTACCACTTTAACTAATGGGGCCTCCCGCTGCGCAATTTCTGTTCTCATCCTGAAGCAAAGTTCTTAACCCGAGGTACTATTTCTGGGTTAGTGGAGTCTGTAACCTGATGCGCCTGTAACCTGAGGTCCCACTGTATTAAACTATTTATTACAAATTTGTGTCAGCAGCTCTCCTAGGACTCAGGCATAGTTCTTCCACATCAATTGTAATCTGCTACTTTTAGCTGGAGATGCTGGGAATTGAACCTGGAACCTACTACATACAAACCAGGTAATGTATCACTGACTTATGGTCTCTCACTCACTCATCTCTCCTACACTTCAATTGAAAAGAGGTTGTTTTTCTTATTTAGAAGCAACTGATGTGTCATGTGAAAATTTAGATGTGACATTTGCTTTTAAAAACTACGAAGTGACACTATAATCATAAATAATTTCCACTTATGATGGCATGAGTCAGGCCAGCCTATTACATAAAGTGGTCTCCCCCATAGGCTTTGGTATAGAAGATCATTGATAAGAGGACAATGGAAATTAATTAGCAATTTCCACACACACACACACATACATTGGTTGCAATGGAAAGGAAAATAACTATTCTAGCTCCATTTCAAGTGGCATGCCTTGAAAAATGAATAAAATGAAGAGTCTTTGATTCAGTCAGATTCACAGCTTTCCTGATGTTAAGAAAAATATACAGTGGTACCTCGGGTTAAGAACTTAATTCGTTCTGGAGGTCCATTCTTGACCTGAAACTGTTCTTAACCTAAAGCACCACTTTAGCTAATGGGGCCTCCCGCTTGCTGCCAAGCCACTGCTGCACAATTTCTGTTCTCATCCTGAAGCAAAGTTCTTAACCAGAGGTACTATTTCTGGGTTAGCGGAGTCTGTAAACTGAAGCGTCTGTAACCCGAGGTACCACTGTAATGTTTTTATTAAATGTAAGACTACTGAAACACGTATTCAATGAATTGTCTTTTTAAGTGAGAAAGAAAGGGCATTAAGAAAATAGTGTTGAAAAATGACAATGGAAATCACTGACAAGGTTTTTTATATTAGTCTCTGTTGGATAGTCTTATATTTAGTAGCATTTTACAAGGGTTGGACACAACAGATGACTGTAGTTCTTTTTGTTTCTTCTGTTTAGCTACTTTTCAAGGACTGAGAATATACTTCAAGCAAAAAAAGCTGCCATTTGTGAAATCTATGTGACATAACAGGGCCATCTTGTGGCAAAGCAATACAAAATAAACACTCAAGAGTTCTGCATTATTGGACCTTACTTGATATATTAAGTTTGCTTGATACTTACTGAGATCTCTGTGTTGCAACACAGTCAAAATCAAAAACCCCACTTTATTTCCATCAAGAGAAAATTACAGCAATTCCACAGTTACTTTCTTTTAATTTGTTTGTTTCTCTGAAAATAAAATGCTTTTGCTAATTTAATCAACCATTTTATTATTCTATAGCAATACTTGATTCCTAAGACGGTTTTTTAGCAACCTATGTATCAGAAATGTTGCCAGAAATAAACTCTCTCACACAATTATTTTATAAAATTAAAATAGTAACAATGCCTGTACTCAAAAGTAAGAAAAAAATACATGCAGAACTAAGGAACAGCTCATCGGTATTCATCCTGAAAACAAGCATGCTCAATTCAGGTAGTATAAATAGAAGAGAGTTTGTCAACTTTCACATTTATTTCATCAGCTAACTCCAGAGGCATCTTGACTACATTGTGCATTAATTGTGAGGAGGGGAGTTAAAAATATTCACCACTTAATAAGGTTGGCCTGAAGCACTACAGATATATCTATTTTCATCATCATGAAAATATACAAATGCAATTTCACTCCTATTTCTTTTGAGTAAGGAGAACACTAGGAAAGTGTTAAGCATGCCTCATTTATTTAACAGATAGGAACGCTCACATTTAAGTCAGGAAGAAAACAATTTAAGTGTCATCTTAATGTGGCAAAATGATAGCTACAACTATCTGACTATTTTGCAAAGGTATGCTTTGGAACAGTATTTAATGGATAGTGCCATGTCTTTTCTTTCAAGGCGTATAAAACCTTGGCTAAGTGTTGTTATCAGCAGAAACTGCAAGAGAGTTTCATATCTTGCTCTCTCTTTATAAAATGCAGAGTAACAATAATGAAAGGCCAGGTGCATACATGTGTTAGTTATTTTATACAAGACCAGCAAAACTGTCAGTGTGGTCAGCAACCTGAGAAAAATGTAAACTAGAAAAAATTAGAGCCCTGCACAGGAAACCCCCCTGAAGTAATTATTGAAGTTTATTTAGCAGCCTATGCAGGTTCTCTGCTCTTAAGATATTAGGGTTATAATTTGCACTGTGTGATTCCTCAGGCTGGAATGTTTTAAATAATCTACGTTCTACATCATCAGAGATGGAAGCCATCAAACTAATTTCCATTTATGACCCTTCATCAACTAAATATTTAAATGAAAACATCCAACAGCGGGTGGGGAGGGGAGACTTACACTGCCTTGCAGAGAACTTTATTAGTTCCTGTTGATATGACTTCTGCTCTCTTCAATAGCAAGTTAGCATGAAACTCAGAATCTCTTTTTACTAAGTGCAAGTTCCAATCTAAACTGCAGACTGAAAGAAGTGACAAGGTGAGCAGAATCTGTTGGCAATTATACACATCCTTGGATGTACCAAGCCAGAAGCCTGCATTACACATTACTTTTTACACAAAAACCTAATGTGTTTAGAAATTCATGTTTCACAGAGATGGTATACTCAGAAAGCCAGGATTGGCTACAATCTCCCTTTACTGCTGAATGAACATTTGAATTCAGATCACCCTGATCTACGTTTCAAAACCCAAACAGTAAAGATGGGACACAGGTGGCGCTGTGGTCTAAACCACTGAACTTCTTGGGCTTGACGGTTGGAAGGTCGGAGGTTTGGGGTGAGTTCCCATTTCAAAACCCTATCCTCTATTCCACACTGGCTCGTTGAGCTGATCTGAACGAAAGCATTCTAGATCCATAAAAAGACATATATATATATAAATTTCTGTGATATCTTGACTAAGTTTATTATCTCACATGAGCTTTCATGTGGCAATAGCCTGTGCTTCCCTGACTGCAAGAAACGGACACAGAACATGTTAAATATCTACACATATAATAAGATATGATCTAGCAAATACCTTAAGCTGGACTGCACACTAACACAACACTGCAGTCTGTTTTAGACATAGCTAAATAACAGTTTGCCTTTGATTTCCACACACCCTTCTCCTGGCTTGCAATAATTATAGTTTGATGTGACATTACCTCCCAATCAGAATACGGAACCTGCCCAAGTCCAGCTGCCAATACCAGTTTTGAGGCAAATATAGTTTGTAGTAACCATCATTTGCCCAGATGTGACATGATGGCAAACTATAGTTACTGCAAGCCAGAGAAAGCATTGCAGTTAAGTGTCCGTGTGTGTGTGTGTGTGTGTGTGTGAGAGAGAGAGAGAGAGAGAGAGACGTTGACTAATCTGCAATTTAAAATTATTAGCATAGGTAATATCTAAGGTATTGTGAGGGTGTGTGTTTTTTTTGGGGGGGGGCGGTGTTACACTGTATTTCTATGTCCCTTCTATTTCCTGGATCCAGCAAGGATTCAGTTGCTGAAGTAGCAGGCCAGCTTCTAACTAATGGTCTCTCAAGTATGGGTCATTAAGGTATCAAAGAAAGTGGCTCTGTGCCAGAAAACAAATGGGTGGGCTCCCCTCCCTCACCTGGCTGCTGGTTAGAAGGGCAAAACCCAGAGCCAGAGTTGTGTAAGAGAGCTAGGCTAGAAGCAGGCAGCAACTGGAGAGACAGATCAATACTTGATTTCTGTTTGAATCTAAGGCTGTGGTTATGGGAGAAGCAATACATTATTGGGGTGTTACTGCTGTGAGCCCCTCCATTGTTGGCTCAGGTTGTATATATCTGTAAATAAATCATATATCATAAAAACATCACAATCTCCACTGCCCCTCATTCCAAGAGCACTACAAACAGAACTTTTAAAGTCCCCCGGTACCAACTTAAAACAATTCTTTCCAACTGAGATAGTTCATACACTTTCACTGAAAGTTATAAAATTGTTTAGTAAGTAAGCAATGACAGATCAAGCAATGTTACATTGTTTATGTTTCTTGGAAGAAATAAATATGAATGAATGAATGTAAAAGCTATACCACTAATTTTTACACTTGAAATACAACTATGAAAATGTTGGCTATCACATTTTGCCCTCCTTGACAGATAGGCAGGCACAAACAAGATAACTTCTGGGCTCATTCAACTCACTGCTAATCATCACATTAACATGAGATAAATTCTGTTCTATTCTGTCCTGTAAAAGCAAAGTCTATCAAGACATTTCCCAGACAGCAGAGTGTGTAGAAACAACTGCTGCTTAATGAATGTACAAAGTACAATGGAATGAAAGAGAAGAGGTTGTTAAAGCAGAAAACTAATGCTACAAGCACAGTGCACAGAATTAAGAGAACTGGAGGAATGCTGAAGGGAAATACTACTATATTGTAAAGATGCTAATTTTCAAGGTAAGTGAACTCATACAGGTTTGCCAATTACATTTAAGAGCCATATATAAAAGGTGTAAGAGGCTAGTCAAGCCCTCTGTTTTACACATATAGGTCTCACTCTGCCCAGTATCCTGCCATCACCTCAACAACAACAATAATAATAATAATAATAATAAATTTTATTTATATCCCGCCCTCCCCAGCCGAAGCCGGGCTCAGGGCGGCTAACAACAATAAAACAGTATAAAAGTATAGCATAAACAACACTCTAAAATCATTCATTATAAAATTAATTAATTCAGGCCTCTGGCAACCATTGGGCCAGAGCTCCGCGAAGATTGCCAAGTGAGGGAGTCAGGCTGTGCCCTGGCCAAAGGCCTGGTGGAACAGCTCTGTCTTGCAGGCCCTGCGGAAAGATGTCAAGTCCCGCAGGGACTTGATACTTATCTAATCAATACTTATGCCATAGTATCACCAACTGTAGGTGACAGGATGTACCCACTCCAATTAGAACACATTGGGTGGCCTAGGGATGCCATCCTGGTTAGCCCTAGGTGGTGGTGGTGGTGGTTGTTTTGGGGGGAGGGGGGAGTGGACACAGACTTTTTTCACCATACAAATTTTCCACTCTGTCCTTAAGATCAATGGGACTTTCAAAGCTAAACTTTGGCTGAATTGTGCTCAACAGCTATTACTCACTGAGGCCTGGGGGGAGGAGCTATGCAATGGTGATCTGGCACAGCTTTGCCCACTCAGCACAACACCTGCATGGGTTGGAGGGCCAGGAAGAGGGGTCACCATCTTCCATATGACCTTGCTGTGAGGATCCTCTGGCTCAGGCACCAGATTTGAGGCACTGCACCATGAAGTGCAAGTAGATAAATAGGTACCGCTCCAGCGGGAAGGTAAACGGCGTTTCCGTGCACTGCTCTGGTTTGCCAGAAGCAGCTTAGTCATGCTGGCCACGTGACCCGGAAGCTGTATGCCGGCTCCCTCGGCCAATAAAGCGAGATGAGCGCCGCAACCCCTGAGTTGGCCACGACTGGACCTAATGGTCAGGGGCCCCTTTACCTTTACCAGGGACTCAGCTACATTGGCAAAGAAAAAGTGCTTTATATGGGTTATAACACTGTGACACCATATGGCACTGTGGAGTTCCTTTTTTCAAGAACGTGATTTCCATTTATGAAATTTAGAACGCATTTTCCTGAAACAGTTTTTTGATGTGTCTAGATCCAGCCCAGGTGATGGAACAGAGACACAGAATAGGCAGCTTAGTGGTTTGTCTACCTTCCTCAGAGCAGCAGCCCTGAGATGATCCCTGCTGAAGACCAACAGAGTTTGCAATTCATACCTTTAATCTGGTCTTTGTCACAGGTGGGTAAGTGTAGATCTGAAATTGAGAGGGGGCTGATCTAACTTCGTTGTCATGGACAGATCATTTCCAGGTAAGGTAAGAACTTACTGTGACTGCTCCTTTCTGCAGGAATAGAGGACCCAGAAACTAATGGAATTTGATGGATTCTGAATGCTCTAAGAGAATTTCTGGCTAACATGGCTGGTGCTACAGTCAATACCCTAGTGTGACAGAAAAAGCTACTGACATGAACATTCCTAAATGCCCTCTCCTGCAAAGTAGAGCCCAGTTAGTCCTCTGGTATTTAACGGAACTATACACAATGAAGCAGATAGGATGTTGGTGATAAATGTGCAAAACCTTTTGTGTGTGAAGTTGTATTCATCCATGCAAAACTTTGTGCTACTGTTGTTGCAGGTCTAGGAAAGGTGTCCACAACACAAGTTCCATGAAGTGATTAATGTCTCTGTGGAACAGCTCTTTCCTTCAAAACATTAGAAGCAGTCAATACCCTATGCAGTGACCCTATTACCCATGTAGGTTATAACAGTACTCTGGCAGGCATCTAAATAATACTAAAACAAAAGGCAGTCATTAGATAACTCTTCACATAATAATGGTTTATGATGTGATCAATCAAACACCTCCCAAGGTTCAAACTATTTGCAGTGAATCTTGCCTATGGTATAGCACCATTGCTACATTACACTAGTGGACGCTGGACAGAGATAAGGAGTACAACATTTTGTTCTTCCTGTTTAATTTCATATCTGTTGTGTTTTGAATCTGCAACTAGCCATAAAACCATATCTAAAAAACCCAACTGCCTGCTTAAAAGGGGAAAGCTCCTAGATCTATCAAAAGGCAGCAAAGAGCCTCTTCCAAAGCTAAAAGGCCCTCATAGAAAGTATGAGTTTGTCAGTGGCTACTAGATGAAGACAATGGAATAATCCAAAAATTCTCTGTGCCAGACGTTAAAGAGTGTGAAAGCATATGTGGAAGGCATGATGCATTTAAACAGATCATTCATTATTTAAAACCTAAAAGGACCATTTAGTTGTTCAACCAATAATTTCTGCAGAGACGACAATCTGAAAAAAGAGTGCATGTGCTGCCAACCCAAAACCACCATGATGCTACATGGAAGTATTGCGTCAATGAAGGCTCTGCCGACCTCAAATAAATAAATAAACGGCTCATTCGCAAAGTCGAGATTCACTGAGTTAAAAAATTAAGTTGTACAGATCAGAAATGTAATCATGGGAGACAAGCTCTGAGAGTTTTTCAATCACTGTGGGGCTGCATCAATTTAAAGTCATGTTACATTAAAGAGAAAAACGTCTGGGAAAGTCTCCCACTTGTCACTTTGGATTAGATTTGTTGTTGTTATCAGACTGTGCATTTGGTAGGCTTCTTTTACATTTTAAAGATATTGCCTAATGCAGCTGCTCAGTGCATAAAGAAACCAGTAACATATGACTTTCTATCAGATTGCCCAGAGACTAGGAGCCTTGCAAATTAACCAAATATCAGAGAGGGAGGGGAAGAAAGAGAGAGAGAAAGAAATGTTCATCTCTTCTGGAAGCCTATTAACATATTAAGATGAACTAACTACCTTAGGGTAATGCAATGTACAGTGGTGCAACATTGGGGTCTTTTCTTCTCTTGAAGAATGTTGCACTTAATTTAAGAGTTATACAAAAATCAATTTATGGTTTATCTCACTTCACCTCTTCTAGTGCACAGAAGGCAATTGGTAGCCTTCATTTAATATGTTTCAAGCCTAAATCAAACTGTGCATCTATCTTAGCATCAACCTCTGGTTTAGTCTCATACAAAATGTCATTTTGTGCCTGGCTCTGTTCAAAAGAAAACACATAAATATGTCACTTTATATATTTGACACAATGGGATGCTCCTAATTCTGCCCATAAATGTGTAATTTTTCACTTCAGAAGCTGTGTCTTATATTTAAATACATCAAAGCCTCAGGAAATAAACAACTTGTAATAATGCAGTTCCTAAATAGTAAATGAAACAAACTTATGCACATTATTTTTGCCTCTCAATTTTTAATTAAACAAGATAATTTTGTGGCGTATGTGGGTTAATGCAAATTATTTGTTGTCATATTCCCTGATTTTATTTGTATGTTTTACTGGGCTGATAATACCCACCCTTGCCCCCGCCCAAATCAGAGGAGATGGAAAGAAAAGGGGTAGGCTGAAATTTGAATGTGTGACCATTGTTTTCAATTGGAGGTGCATCCAAAATGTGCATAAATGCACAAATGCATTCCGTTACAAGCGACACAGTAGGGACAGGTGACATCTGTATTCAGATGCCATATAAAAATAATCTCTGGTACTGAACCATTAGTGTACACACTAAAATTAACTTTCTTAGATCAGTGTGCCTTGCTTCTTTAAGCCAGCTTAGAGTCCCACTCAAAAGCCCTACTAGAAACTATGAAGCACCCACCTCAAGCAGAAGTGGGTCCTCCATACTCTGGTAATCTCTAGGTTAGATTAATGCAATGCATTATACATAGGACTGCCTCTGAAGACTGTTTGGAAATTCCGGTTGGTGTAGAATTTGGCGGCCAAGTTGCTCACTGGCCCGATGCACTGGCTGCCAATTAGCTTCCAGGCCAATTCAAAGTGCTGGTTTTGATCTACAAAGCATTAACATGGTTCAGGATCACAATACCTCAAGGAGCCCATCTCCCCATGAACCAATCCAGACCCTGCAATAATCATTTGAAGCTTTTCTTCGTGTGTCTGCCCCCATGAGAGGTCAACCCTCTGCTCCAGCTGGGAAGATCCAGTTTAAGATGTGATACTGCACTGGCACCTCTCCAGTCCTCATGACGGTTGGAGGATGGGAGGTGCATGTGAGTATGCAGGCCCACACACCCCTTCAACCCCAAAGCTATCACAGGGGCATCTCCTGTGATCAGAGGATGAACAAGCATGCTGCCTTCAGTCCCTGAGCTCATTGCTCTAACCCAGACAGCACTGGGGTCAAGTAAGAAGAACACTTGTGTCTTCTTCAGTTCAGCCCTAACCATCTGGAGTTTGGTGGTGGGAAGAGAAAACAATCCATCAATTCCAAGGCCAAGTTCCCCTGCCAATCAATTACACTGCCAAGTATATAGTCCACTCTTACAATTTGAGGGGTACTATTCAGTTTAGGAGGATGCATGCTTCCTTTCAGCCCACTCATCTCCTTGTTTGAAGCCCTAGGTTGAAAGGGTCAAGAACAAAACCATTTGCTTTCCTTCAAACTATAATGCACTTGCACACTGCTCTCTGATGCCATCATCTGGAATCAGGATGCAGCAGCCTTCCTAGTTAGGATTCAAGGTGGGGGCTGGACGAGTCCAGGAAAAACAAGGTTTCCCTGCAGACCTTAAGAAATATCCTCCTATCATACCACGTGGCCGGTTTTGACACCAGCATACAAAGAGATACCCACTTTATTAATTATCTTCTCATTCTTAGTTTAATAAGTTACTGTAAGCATTCAAAGGTCACTGCACACAAAAAGAGCAACACACCAAAAGCCAAACAAATGGAGAGAATTTGGACTGATTAATCCAAACAACAGAAATCTCAACCCAAACATGACTACTGAGCTCTTCATCAGGAACAGTAGAAAAGTATATGCACAAACACTAATAAAACTACCTTTGTTCTAATTCTAACACATAGTAAAACTAAGTATATACTTCATCTAGACATAAACTGCAATAAATGTTAACCATAATAAAATTTACATAGTTAACTGAAAATACTTTAATAAAGCAGACAAAAACTACAATAAAAGGGATGCAAGTTACACTTCTCTGTGGCTGTCCATAGCATGGGTAAGTTATTAGAAGGGTTCTCCTTCATTTATGCTTCCAATGTGATATGCAACAAGCCATTATTTGCCCACTGAGATGAAACTGCAACCTACGGTTTGGGGCGAATAAAGACTGTAAATCTGGAATTGTAACATGCACAAGGAGAAAGGACGCAGCATGCCAGCCTGAGACTCCATAGGGCTCATTCACAAGATTCCAAACCATGGCTTGCTGTTGCATCTTGAGGACTAGCTACTGAAGTGCCAAAAAGTTCCCATATGCCATGCCAAGTGTCCATTTGCCCAAACTGCCAGCCAAAAAAAAGTATTCAGTGGCAACCTTTTTCAAAAGGCTGCATTCTGAAATTATTCAGGGAGTATCACCAGCAGCTTATTAGATTCAGGACATTACCTTACATGAAACAGTGTCAGAATCACACCTAAGGAACCTTTATTCAGTTGCCAACAGAGAAGCAGGGGCAACAAATAATATTGACTCCCATGAAGTCACGGGAGATTTCATTATTGACTGCAATGGCATCTGTGTTACTCCAACTTGCATAGCTTGCATATAAGTAAATGTGGAGAGTGTTGTAATTTCTTATGGAACTCTGATTTATCCCATTTAGCACCTTAGGCAATCTTCCTAAATCACAGAAATTTTCATGTTGTTATTTTAACAGCTTTTCAAATATTAGAAACCAAACGTAATGCAAAATGCTTCACAAATATAGGGCAGTGCCCAGTATCTAACAAGGAGCAATCTTGCAAATACTCAAATTATTACAGATGTATTTTAAAAAATAAAACCCTACTTAGAAATCCACTCACGAGCCAAAAGGCATAAAAAGTGAATGTTGGTAGTTAATGTGATAAGTTCCAACTCTCCACCAGCAGGAAGTCCAACCCTTGAGAGGGTATACCCTTGCCAGAATTTGCACTTAAGCAAGTATTCATAGCTCTAGTCCTTAAGAATATTTGGGCATACACGGACTATATTAGAGCTTTCCAAACTTTTCATATTGATGACACACTTTTTAGATGTGCATCATTTTGTAACACAGTAATTCAGTTTTACTAGCAAACCGTAGGTTAAACAAACCCCTTTTCAGCTACAGGAGGAACGAAGGGAGCATTTGTGCAAAACACCTATACACTGCAGCTGACACACTAACATGTCACGACACACAGTTTGGAAAGCTGTGGACTATCGATGAGGGTTGTGAAGGCATTTCAAACAGAAACCATTCACCATAATGCCAATTACCTCAATTCTCTCAGATATAAGCCCACACAAATTCTTTTAAGTAATAAATTAACTTTTGCACATTTGAAGATTATCTTTACACCATGAACAAGCCACATCCTATCCTGAAGTGAAGCAGTTATAACTAGTGTAGGCATGGTGTACCTTTTAATAAGTTGCCCCAAATCTGTTCAAGTTCTAGAAATGTCTCTAGTCCCTTCAATTTTATTATCAGCAAGGAAAGTAGACCACCAAGTAGACCACTTTTTGTTCCAGAAGCCATGCCTAAATAATTTAGCTGTTCAAAGAAATCTTTAACTATAAATGTACTAACATTTTAACATTACAATAGATTAGCTACAAAAAGAAATTAACACTGCCTTAGGAAAAATGAGATAACATTTTCCCAAAGCTTTTTGATATGCTGGTTTTAGAGTTATATCAGAGTGTGCTAATATTTTTAAATGAGACTGTCAAAGCAAGTGAAGAAATTCACAATCTGGAATTCTTTAGACTGCATAGAAACTTGTAATTTGCAAAACTTTTTCTGTGAAAATAGCATAAAATTCATAGGTTTTCATCTGTTAAACACACATACACGAGAGAGAGAGAGAGAGAGAGAGAGAGAGGGAGAAAGAAAGAAAGAAAGAAAGAAAGAAAGAAAGAAAGAAAGAAAGAAAGAAAGAAATCCAGTTCTTTTTAAGGAACTTGGTTAGAAAACACTACCACAAAAGATGATCACATTATTCCCTAACAACTTCAGAAGTTTCTCAAGGCTTTATCATTGCCACTCTCGGTGCAAGTAGGCTGTTTGCATTTGCCAATACAAACTGACAACCTAGTGATACAGTGCGTTAAAAATTCTCTGTAGTATTGACTGCCTGGAGCTCAGGCTCCCTTGGCTAAATACAGTACAGTTCAATTAACAGCTCTTCAATATACAATTTAATTTTTCTTTCATCTTGATCCACAGCCCAGCTTGAAATGAGGAATGTTGAAATAGATGGCTTACTTCAATATTCAAAGCACTTTATAAATAAACCCATCAAGCTAGTAATGATTTCTGTCATAATGTGACAGAACGGATGAATGGAGGATGCCGGTCTTCCAAGACCTGGGTGTCATTTGCTCCAAGAAAGTCATCAGCTCCATAAGGTGTGGTCCCTTCAAAACTATCTCCTGGAATAAAACCTGCTTCTTGTGAAAACATGGTTTGTTGGATTCTCAACAAGAAAGCTGACTGCTTGGGAATGTAGGATGTGCATCTGGATGCTACATACTTTGAACATGGTTTGTTCAGATGCACAATATTCTCTTAAGTATAGAGCTCAGGGGAAGCCTTTAGTTTCTCTTTTTATCTGAACAGTGGCATAGCGTGGGGGTGCAGGGGGGGCTGGCCGCACCGGGCGCAACATCTGGGGGTTAGGGTTAGGGGGCGCAAATCCACGGGTTAGGGGGCGCAAATTACTTGCCTTGCCCCGGGTGCTGACAACCCACGCTACGCCACTGTATCTGAAGGCAGCTGTGCTTAACACTGATTGGATGACTCCTTGTGAAAGTACAAATCCATTTCCTTATCAGTACCAGGGGCGTGAGGGACAGGCCCATTGACCTTGACAAATGGGGGCACAGGCTGCATGGCATGGGGGGAGGGGATGTGTCATAATATTGACTATTGCATTAGAATCAGCTTAGTCTCGTATATATATATAATTTTACACAACTCTGCTAATGAACTTCTTCAATGCATTGCATTAATTTTCAATCACCTTTTGTGCACCTGTCCTTCAGATATATGTATTAGTTCACTCACATGAAGAAACAGAACCTACTTCAGAACATAAAGTTCAATTCAGTGCTGAGAATGAACACTCATCTGTAGTTGTTGTGTTCAGAAGTAGCTAGAGATTAAATTTTTCATTCATTCCAGGAAATATAGCACCAAGCTTGGGACAAAATAGTCATAATAATTTTTTTGAAAAATGAACTAGGAAATGACAGCACTGAATCCAGTAAGATGACCTCTGGATGATGTACTCTGGGGCAGCTTCTCAACTTTCAGAGAAAGTGGTGTTTTGTTGTTCTTAAAAGTAAGGGGAAATATGTATATGTCCCACTTTTAACCTTTTTAAAGAGGGAAGTCTAAAGTATGTGAGGAGAAACATATATCGCAATAATGGATATTCCAAAATTGGGGGGGGGGGTAGGCCCAACTATTGAAGCATATGCACAGTAACTCATGGTTTTTAATATATCTAGAGAACCCCAAATTTCAACTCACTCACTCTCCACCAACTTTGTCCCACATCTCCACTTTCAGTTCATGTTCACTTTTGGTTAATGTCAGGGAACTGCCATCAGAGGCAAGAGGAGAGGTAAGACGCTCCAATGATGCAGGGGAGGGAACTAGCAAGGAGAGAGAGAGAGCTTCCGCTGGGGAAGGAAATCCAGGGGACACCAGGGAGAAAGAGGAGGCTGAGAGTACTGCGGAGGGTTGGCTCCGAGACTCTTCCAGTGAAATCAGCGGAGAGAGCACAGGACCTCCGCTTGGCACGCCCACACTGCGCAGAAGGCTTCCGCGCAGAGAATCTAGGAGGAGGCTGGGCGTCAAAGAATTTCTATGTTGGAGGAAGTTTAGGAGACGACCACTCACAGATTCTGCCAGTGACTAAGACAGTCGCGTTGTAAGGGCTGTCAAACCAGGGAAAGGTTTGGCTATACGACTAGCTTGGAGCAGTTTGCAGTTTACGCACAAGCAACCCCAATTCCCATTACAGTTAACAACCTCCTTCGATGGAATTAAAATGCAATGGATTGGGGGACAAATAAAATAGAAGTAAATATAATCATGTTGGGTTATTTTAATATATTAATTCTAATAGCGGTGTTAAGCCTGCTGTAGCCGAAAAGGAAAATCACTGCAAGGAGCCAACCCTGTGGCACACCTTCAAAGCTAACAAATTGATTTGGGCAGGAGCTTTCAAAGGCAGGAACCTACCTCAACATGCATCTGATGAAAAATAGGCTCTTCCCTATAAAAGTTCATGACACAAATGCATTAATCTTTAAGGAACCGCAGGGCTCTTATATTTTGCTCCAATAACATCTTTATTGAAAACTTCAAAGAAATATTGAACAAAAATAAAGTCCTTGCATCTTAGTCCAGCTGCTTAGCCTGTTTCACATTCTCCTGCCAGCTAGTACAAATGGCTTGTGTACAGTAAAGGTATATTTTTTTAAAAGTGTAATCCGTAACAGGATTCCTGAAGACAATGTTACATATGATATATGATGATTTCAGATTCTTAAAAGATTGCGTATTTATTCACAAGCAAATCTAACAGTTTGCTCTGAGCTATAAGATACAAAGCACTGCATTTAAGTTATTCTCAGTTATGTATCTCTGAAAGATACCATTAATCGCTTAAACTGTGTCTGAGGAGGCATCAGAAACAACTTCATTTCTCATACATGTATTATAATGTTCTCAGAATGGAAAGATTCACTATTTCTCAACTGATGCATGCATTCTACTGTGAACCAAAGGCACTCTTTGCTCTTGAAACACATTTCAAAATAAAAAATGACAATTTTTCTTTTGTCTTTGGTATTAGAAGTGGAATACTGACAAGGTTGTCTAAGAAACTTCCCAAATGCTTTTTAATGAGCAATAAATCTGCAGTTATTACAGAGTAGTTTAGATTATTTAACTGAAAGTATCTTGGGACATTTTGGGGAAGCAGGAAATGCAATCCTTGCAGACTTCCTGTTCTGCACGCTTGACTGTACTTTGTGAGATAAGGGAAAGCCAGGAAAGAGCACAGTGCCCAAGGCAACCTGGTGACCTTTACAATGTAGCAGGGATTTAAAACCAAGGCTCCAGCTTTCAAACTCAACGTTTCCTAGCCACTACCCTAGGCTGGCTGTTGGCAGGGATCTAGTTGCCTTTAGTCAAAATAACATTTCAGTTGAGGGAGTATTGTACTTCCTGGCCCTTAAACCATAATATTTTAATTGCTAGTAAAATGTGATTTCTTGCCATGTTAAAAAACCCTTTGCACCTTTTTTGGAGGGCTACATAGTAAGGATATTGTGAGGATCTGAGCAGAAGTGTGTATAAACCCCAGCTCCAATGCTTGCAGGCAGGAATGAGGTTAATACAGCTGATTTCAAGCAGGGCTGTGCTTGCTGTGATTATGTGAGTGGCCACATTTCTTTGTATCAAGAGAAAAGAAAGGAGGCAGTAGTAGCTGGCACCCTGTTACCAGTTCGAGAATTCCTGGCGTTCACAAAGCAAAGGCCTCCAACACCACTTTCCTGTGCTGGGACAGAAGCTATAGTATCATTCCTGGCCATCTGTAGTAGTGGTATCGAAGCAAAACTGAGATTAGGGCAACAGCTTTTAAGTTGCCATGGTAATACCAAGGCATAATGTGTCTGAGCCAAGCTGTCGATGTCCCCAGCTGCCTTACACCAGAATGTCTCTAGCCAGAATGTCTTCAACAGCGTTGGTCTGGTAGCTCTGCAATCTTATAAGGAGGACATGATGGACCATGCATTTCCCTCTTAAATCTCCAACATATGACACAGCCATTGCTCATTGCAGCTCGATGTAACTATGAATTTTACACATTATTTACCTAGTTATCATCATCATAACAATTCAGTCTTCAATCTTCCTTAAAATATAGTGTAGCTTACTTTCATTGCAAAAAAACAACATTTAATTTGTGTGAAGACATCTATTTCCAAACAAGCATCACTTTAAAAATGTGAACTGGTAGATTATCTAGAATTGTTGAATTCCTACCAAATCGTTTGGGGTGCATTATTTTTCAGTTGACCTAAATGAGACTTCTGCAGAATAAGTTTGAGGTCAGCTCTATTGTTATCACCTAGTTTCATCTTTGCTTTTATTTCTGGCTCTGCTTTTTAAATCTTAACTCAGCACTGTGATTTTAATTGTCAAAGAAATAGCATTTAACATTTACAATAATTAATTCAAGATTATTTAGAATAACTACACTAATTGGTATGTTCTGCAAATCTGCAGCACTGCAGAATTAAAAATAAACATCACAAAGATATAATTTACAGCTAATCTATACTTACAATTAAAGTAAGTTTCAAGATTTATTTCAATCTATATTTTTTATTAGCTGCAACACAGTAATGGGGTGTACAGAGTTCTGGCTTTTCAAGCACCTAGATTATAAAACATAATTACACAAATTAATTAGAAATGAGTGCATATATTTATGCCGTTGTTTATAACCACAGAATATTAAACACGACAAAGTTAATGAGCAGATTCAACAATAATAAATATTGTCACTAGTATTATGAAATCAGTTCTGGAGCAACTGGACTTCATTTATCTCACTGCATGATAAGGCGGCATAATTTTCCTAAGTATATTCACCTATCACCATTTAGTGTACACATAAGTGGATATAACAGGAGCAATTAAGAACAAAAGGCATGCTGGATCAGGCCAAAGACCTGCACCCTATTCTCACAGTGGCCAACCAGATGCCTATGGGAAGCCTGCAAGCAGAACCTTAATGCCAACGGCGTTCTCCACTTTTGTGATTCACAGCAATTGGTATTAACAGGCACACTGCTCTGACATTGGCACTATAACACAGCCTGATTCCTCCATTATTTGCATAGCCTCCATTAAAGCAACCCAAATCATTACATCTTGTGGGAGGGAGCAAAATCCAGAGTTTAACTGCATACTTTCTTTTGTCTGTCCCAAATCTCCCAATGTTTTCATTGAATCATAGAACTGCAGAGTTGGAATGGTTACCAAGTATCATTCTAGACCAAACCCCTACAATCTAGTTCAACCCCCTCAACTAAAGCATCGGGGATAGATGACCATCCAACCTCTACTTTAATTTACTATTACATTTATATCCTTTCCTCCAAGAAGCTCAAGGTAGCATACATGGTTCCCCCCCTCTCCATTTTATCCTCACAAAAACCCTATGAGGTAGACTAGGCTGAGGGATAAAGGTCAGCCCAAGCTCACCCAGTGAGTTTCACAGAGGGGATTTAAACCCTAGTCTCCCAGGTCCTGGTCCAACACTCCAACCACTATACAACACAGGGTCTTCCTTAGATGTCCTTATTTAGCTTTACTGGATGTCCCAGAATTCTAGTATTAGAAGAGGGAGAAAGAGTCCTGAACACATTATCTCTGTTGCATCTTGAGTGGCTTTGCACATCACAGGAAGCACCCAAAAGTGGATGCATGAGATACTCATAAGAAATATGAGTATTAGCTTCCCATTGACACCTATTTAAAACAGCAAAAAACAGATAGATAATAACACTGATTGGATAATAACACAATAATATCAAACCATAATTTGCAAAGCTTGACCATTATTTGGTATTCTGTGCAAACCAACAGCATGAACTGAGAATGGCCAGCAAACTAGAATGTGAAAATCTGGTTTGCTAATCAATTTGCTCACACTCTGATTTGGTTTTACATCCAAATTGCCTGATGAATGACAGTTCTGAGTCAACACAAAGCAAAACTCCTGTGAATCTTTCATAGGCCTCTCAACCATACAATCATGCTAACTTAATATTTTTATTAAACAGTCATATTTAACAGTGAAGCATATCTCAGCTATCTCACATGAAATAGGGACAAGAAAGGGGAAGAACTCTGAATAAACTCACTATGCTATAACTTATTTTTACCACCTCCTTATAAAGTTATATGCAAGTAATAAAACTATTCCCACAAAAATGATGCACTGAGAATCTTCCACTAGGCTGAATTAATAGAGGTTTCGCAAAAAAATGGGAACAATTTAGATTCAATTTCCAATCTAATTTCCCTTATAAATATGTCCTGAACATAAAGAATTGTGGAAGCAACGGGAAACACAGTTTACTTTGCTTTCTCAAAATGTTTCACCTTTCCATTTAAGGTTCCAATTGACAGCAATCCTTCCTGGCCCACAGTACTCCCATGGAAAGTCACAACTGAAGCAAGAATACATTTTTAATAGCATGGGCCTGCATTCGAAAAAAATATTTTCTTACCCCTTTAGCACAATCAGAAATACACATATGTGAAATGCTTCCTTACAGCACATAAAACAGAAAAGAGCAATGTAAAGATTTTTTACTTTACCTCACTTTGTAATGAATGGACAGTTATATCTCGGGCGTGCTCCCAACACACACATAACATCAATCTAGCTGTACTTATACAGTGCCAGATCTTTTTAAAAAGACACCCCCACAACCCCCCCCCCAGCATTTCTGACTTCCTCTTGCACCACCTTTCTTTTTCTTTTCTTTTCTTTCAAATATGGAAAGCTTCACAAATTTGGATGTCATTCATTTGCACTATACATACTGCCGAAGGAAGCTCTTGCACCATCTTTCTAAACCAATCAAAAGAAGTGATTTTTAATTTAAATTTATAACCTGAGCAATCCCCAAGGCCTTGGAAAAGCCACATTTTCTCATCTTATTTATTCTTACAACAACCCTGTGGAATAGGCTGCTGTTACTCCCAGTTTACAGATGGGAAACCAATCCTGAGGAAGAAAGATTCACTTGAGGCTAGTTGGACTCTCAACACGTGTCTTGAGGTCCAACTTTATTAACCACTGGGATGCAATGAGCTTCTGGGAAAAGAACAAACCAATGTTTTAAAATCAGCACCTGTTACTCTAACAGGAGTGGGCTGACTTCATTCCTGCATAGTTGGTTGGTTTTAAACCAAAATCTATGTGGCTCACCATCAAGTTTTAAATCGACAAGTGTGCATCTGGGCTAAAACTTTGAACTCAGCCTCATTTTGTGGGGGAGAGAGATGGTGGGTGGTAAAATGGGGGCAGAAAGGGAAGCTGAGATTTGTGTTTTGAGGAAGATATGAAGCTTACATTCTGCATAAGTTCCCCGGCCCCCCACCAATAAAAAAACCAAGCCATCAATAAAGCCTCAATGTTCCTCAAATTTCAGTCTACAGAAGTGACTGTGAAAGCTGAGACTTTGGCCCAGCACCACTTAACTGTCAACTGTTAAGCAATCCAGTGTGTGCACTCTGGTTTAAGAGCAACAATGGTGGATCAGACCAACATTCATTAGGCCAGAATTATTGCAAGAATCCCAATTGGTCCTTTGGTGGACTACAGCCTCTCTTCTGGCCTCCTCAGCTTAGAATCATAGAATCATAGAGTTGGAAGAGACCACAAGGGCCATCGAGTCCAACCCCTGCCAAGCAGGAAACACCATCAGAGCACTCCTGACATATGGTTGTCAAGCCTCTGCTTAAAGACCTCCAAAGTAGGAGACTCCACCACACTCCTGGGCAGCAAATTCCACTGTCAAACAGCTCTTACTGTCAGGAAGTTCTTCCTAATGTTTAGGTGGAATCTTCTTTCTTGTAGTTTGGATCCATTGCTCCGTGTCCGCTTCTCTGGAGCAGCAGAAAACAACCTTTCTCCCTCCTCTATGTGACATCCTTTTATATATTTGAACATGGCTATCATATCACCCCTTAACCTCCTCTTCTCCAGGCTAAACATGCCCAGCTCCCTTAACCGTTCCTCATAAGGCATCGTTTCCAGGCCTTTGACCATTTTGGTTGCCCTTCTCTGGACACGTTCCAGTTTGTCAGTGTCCTTCTTGAATTGTGGTGCCCAGAACTGGACACAGTACTCCAGGTGAGGTCTGACCAGAGCAGAATACAGTGGCACTATTACTTCCCTTGATCTAGATGCTATACTCCTATTGATGCAGCCCAGAACTGCATTGGCTTTTTTAGCTGCCACGTCACACTGTTGGCTCATGAGGGCTTATAAGGGAAAGTTTTCATGAGTTTCAAAAACTATGTCTCAGTCTCTTACATAATCTTGTAGATTATGTAACCTTTAAATGTGGTTCATCTCAGATGTTAAGAAATATTCATTTTCTGTATAGCAGGGAAGTAAGTAGTTTCTTTCACTGTGTGAAAATTCTGCTTTATTGGTAACATTCTCCTAACACCTATCAAGTTTGCTGAATTCTGAGGGTGTCTTCAAAGTTATTTTTCAATAGAGAAAATAATACTATGTGTAGGATATCTGTTAGTAGATTTTTAAAGACTCACATTAAATTCAATTGAGCAAAAATGGGCTGGGCTCATTTTTCTCCAGGACTTCCCATTGAAACTAATCACAGCATGTATTAAGCCACTCCCCAGAACTTCTTCTGCTGGATGGTTTTAAAATGCAGACAATGAAAAGCACTGCAGAAGCAAAATAAGGCCAATAATATAATTACGGTGGTATGCCTGCATAGTCTGAGTTAATGTTATTATTTGACATTGCAAGGCTATGTTTTCTCCCATGAGTCAAAACGGAGACAAGGTTCACCCTAATTGGTTCCAAAGCACAACCTACCCTCAACAATCTTTCCTCAGGACCAGTAATGTTAATTTCTACACGACTGTAAATAGTGTTTGCCAACAATACAAACATGGTAATAAGAGGCTAGGTGGGTAAATAATGTGGTTACAAAGCAGCTTATTTGCATTTTTATTTAAAACTGCCTTCGTTAAAAAGCAGCTCAGATTTCTCTTTGCAGAAGCAGCCTTGGTTAAGAAGTAGAGCAGTAATTACTCTCTTTAGGGGTTCTTTTATATGTCCTTTAGGGAATTAGAATGAAAAGATAAGCAGAATTAGAAAAGGAATCATGTAAAGTATGAAATGTACTATAAACACTTAGTAGTGTATTTACCATAAGCTAAGCTGGTCTTCTTCATTATGGAATATGTAGCATGCTTATATTGCCAGTACTACAGTAGAGAGTCTTAAGAAATTTAGAACTGGCAAGTTTACTTCTTCAAAAATTAAATTATAAGCAGAGCTTGCTTTATGCAAGAATGAATCTTGAATGTGTGCATTCGTTTATATGTAGACTTATACACACAACCCCAATGTTGTTGGCATTCTGCAGAGATCTACTGTGCACATTCCTGTCCCCTTCTCCCAATCTGAGACAAACTTGAACTTCAAACAGCATCCAAACCCACCTATACCATTAACTCATGTGTCAGGTTTTATATCTGAAGTTTTAAACAGAGAGATTTAAAATATTCAATTTTTACAATTTTGAAAGCTTCAGTATATATTAAATGGTATGAATAAATGACTAAGGTACTCCAATGCAGATAAACACCAGTGCGCCCTGTTCTCTCAAGTGAGCAGACTCTTAAGCTCCTGCCCACAAAAGGAAAGAGGAAAGTTCCTGTATGTGAATCCTCCCTTGTAAATCACCAAAATCTAATGGTGAAAAATTCAAGTAGTAACATTACATCACTTAACCTTTTTGGAACACCTCCATAAGACTCTTGAAAAGTTCCTACCAAATCTTTTAAAGTATCTTCTGCTTGCCCACATGAACCAGAGAGGCAGCTTTTGTATTTCAAAATCTAATTACTTTTAAGAAAATTGCTGCATTTATTTGGATCATAAAAATCACATCTTTATTATGTTGGTAGTACAAGGCTAGTGATACACACAGACAAAGGTCTGAAACAGTTCAGCTGTTCTCAGGACATTGATTTGGTATAAATGATATCCACAATTCAACAATGGGCCAGCCTTTCAGAGTGCAAAAGGCTCAACACATCTGCTATATAATTCAGACCCTATTTTACAGTGGTTTCATTACCAACCATAAAAACTGTAACAGTGGAACTGTATAAACAAACTGAACAGTGTTTTTACTGTAAAACATGAACGTACTATAAATATTTGTCTTCCCCTTCTCTCAGCATCTGTAATGAGAGAAGCAAATTCATGCCATATGTTTATAGTACAAGGGGAAAAAAGTGTATCTCAACAGTTCATCCATGCAGTTGTTTGTGAAGCTGTTAAATTGCTTTAATTTGCCCATTTGCTTTTTAACACATTCATTTACTTACAGATCATTAAAAAAACCTAGTGCTTCACTGAATGTTCCTGAGGTTCAGTTGTTGATACTGTCAACAATGGAAGGCATGACCAAAAGGTCCAAAGAGAAACCCAGCCGTCTGCTATTCCGGTCATCTTTGTGTATGATTGCAGCCACCGTTTCCTTGATCTGCCACTAATTTTCTGCCATTTTAATCTTTTAACTTGGAAAGGTTTTTCTTGCATTATTCTAGCCAATCAGGGAGCAAACAGTGAATAAAAACAGTCACCATGCCACAGATTTGTCTATGTGATGATGTCAATGAAGGCAAACAAAGCCTTCTCATAGACTCATTCTGATAAGAATGTACAGTGGTGCCTCGCAAGACGAAATTAATCCGTTCCGCGAGTCTCTTCGTCTTGCGGTTTTTTCGTCTTGCGAAGCACGGCTATTAGCGGCTTAGCGGCTATTAGCGGCTTAGCGGCTATTAACGGCTTAGCAGCTTAGCGGCTTTAAGAAAAAGGAAACAAACTCGCAAGAATGAAACGTCTTGCAAAGCAAGCCCATAGGGAAATTCGTCTTGCGGAATGACTCAAAAAATGGAAAACTCTTTTGTCTTGCGCGTTTTTCGTCTTGCGAGGCATTCGTCTTGAGAGGTACTACTGTATACAAAGTTGGGATGGGGACTGAGGCATGACTGGCAATATAGTGATAGCAACCACGTTTTCAGCAATAACATGTTTGTTGCTGTGGCTGACTGAGAAATGCTTATTGTGAAAAACTGCATTGTTTTGCATCAGGTGTGAATAACCTCTGGCCCTCCAGATGTTGCAGCTCCAGCAAGCATGTCCAATGGCCAGGGATGTTCGTCCAGCAACATATAGAGGGTAAAAGATTCCCCACACCTGTCTTAAATGGTGCTACAGAATTACACAGAATGATACGCTAAACTACAATGAATGACTTCAGCAGTCCAAAAAAGGCTAATTTATACTCAGAATTTGAAAGTTCCGCATTCTAAAAGCGGCTTAAAAGTGCTGATATAAATTCTTCAAACCATCTGATTCTCAGAAAACAAACTGGATAGCTATTTAATTTGTGCATTATATCGCTAAACGTATATAGATGTAACAGGAATGCCATGGAAAGCTAAGGTATTGGACCACTATCAAAATTTGGATCTGGCTGTTGAATACAATAAAGGATATTAAGGTATAGTTTTTAGAGCCTCTCAGCAAATTTTGCCTAAAATGGAACTCTATGGAACTCTGCTGCAAGGAAAATGCAGTGGCCAATGATTTAGCAATTTCCAGAAATGGATTAGATATCAGTAGAAAGCAATGTCTGTATTTGCTGATTATGCCCAATTTTAACTCCCACTCATACCACTTTGCACCACCATTTTATGATTAATGAGACTGTGATTTTCAGTCATCTCTAGTGGGCCCTGGGAGTAGTGTGAGAACCCTTGCTCTAGGAAGTAGCAAAACAAACAAACAAACAAACAAACAAACAAAAACCTAGCTTCCCATTGTAGAACTGTGTAAACTTAAGCATTTACAAAATAGTGCTAGTAGATGTTTGCTTTCTTATAATTATCTTTTGGATCCAACCCTATAATTCTGTTTGTGTATATTCTGAAGTATTTCTTAAAGAGATGGATACAGTCGGGAGCTGTGAAAACCCTACTCAATCATTACTCTTTCATTCAGTGGTGTCAATAATATAATACAGAATAAGCCCCTGAGTTCTTCAGCTCATGGGATAGGATTTCAGCCTTCTCCTGAGCAAATGTGTTTACAAACTGTGCCAGAGTGTTTTTCATTAAGCCTTAAAGTCAATTAAGCTGCGAATTGGAACAATCATTCCTCCTTTGCAAAGTATTGATATTTTTTCCCCTGCTCGCTTTAGGGTGTTTTCCACTACTCAAGAAGAGATTTATGCTTGACAATTTCTGATTAAAATGAATCATAGCTTTAAAATTCTAATTTCCTTTTTTTCCAGCACAAGAAATTGTCACAGTTTTAAACTGATATCAGCCTCCAACATGCAATGAAAACCTCATGACAATTTGAAAACCAACAGAAATGCATTCTTCGGGTTTTAAGACAACAATAAACCACCTAAACATCCAAGAATTGTGAAAAACACTACACATACACCTCTCACATGCAGATTATTATTATTATTATTATTTTCTTCCTTTAGGGGGTTCAACAGTAGTCTCATGGTCTCCATCTTTTAACCTTGCAACAACCCTGTGAGGTAGGTTAGGCTGAGGAGGAGACTGAACCATGGTCACTCAGCAAGCTTCAGAGCTGAGCAGGGATTTGAATCCAGGCAGGTGCTCCAAGTCCATGAAGTTGAGGCCATGACAGTCCCCCCCCACTGCAATTTTGAGGGGGCCTTCGGGGGGACGGACGAAGGGACTGGGAGGGAAGATTTGGGAAAATAAAACTGAGGCACTAATGATGTTATAAAGCTGTTGTAACTATCAGTGAGAATTAAGGAGCAAAAACCCGTTGGTCTCTCAGCTGTGTCAGTGAACTGGCCCAGCTTCTCATCTGTCTACACTGCAGCCTAATGGAATGGCCGCCACCAGCCACTACATCACAATGGTCACCAAAGGCTGTATACAAAAACAAAACATTAGAACCAACTTTAAATACTAAACCAAAGAGCAGAGCAGAAAATCTCTTAAAACCATAAGGAGCAGAATCAAAGATTCACATGATATAAACTATTAAAAGCCACATGGAATAGAAGTGTTGTTTTTTTCACTTGAATGTAAGCAAAATGGGACCAGTTTAATCTCTGTTCCAAGGGAATTTCATACCACAGAAAAGGCCTAGCCTCATCTTGTGCGGCGTACAAAAGGACCTCAGAAGAAAACTGTAATCTACTCTCAGGTTTGCATGGCAGGAGGTGGTCTTTCTGATATCCTGGCCTTAAGGGCTTTATAGGTAAACATCAGAACTTTTAATTTGGCCTGGAAATAAATCAGAAGCTAGTCTTTGATATAAAACAGGTGTAATGCAGTCTTATAAGGCACACATCAGAAAGCAAACTGGGTGCAACATTTTGTATCATCCATAGCTTTCGAACACTCTTCAAGGGCAGCACCACATTGAATGCACTGCAGTAATTTAAACAGGATTAGGCTGACAGATGGGCAAACAGCTCAAGGCAATGTAGTAAGCTTCAAGGCTGACGTGAACCACACAGGGATCTGAACCACACTAGCTCTGGAACTACAGGCATTAACTGTGGGATTAAGAATTCAACCTCACTGAATTCAAGGCAGAGTTGAATATTTATGAAGAAACCAAATGAATTATAGTCAAGATACATCACTTCTGGGTCCCATTTCTGATCACATATTATTTTCCTTTCAACAGGTCTTGGCATCCCAGTCTGCCACTGTACCAGAGACAACACTGGCAAGTTTTTGAACAGTGGCTTTACTACAAAAGTGACAAGCTTGGCACCAAAAAATGGCTTGTTTTGCTAAAGGAGAGAGAGAGAGAGAGCATGTGCACATGTGCATTGTCTCCAAAAACATAGCTTAATCAACCTCTGGAAGTTTGTTTTTATTTTTTTACAAAATACCTAGTGTGACACATTGCATTTTAAGGATTATTATGCCAAATTTAAGGTCAGGTTTATCAGGATCACACTTTTTTTTGCAAAGCTTATATACTGGAAGTGGAGGATATAAACATTATTTTCATCCAAATGCCTATTGCTTTGTGGCACTACTGATATAAATGGAAAATAACATTTGTGTCAAATATACATATAAAATTTACATTTAATGCAATTCTCAGGACACATGTCTTATCAACATTATCAAATTATTAAATTGAGCTATTGCAATCATAACATTACAACTGTTAAGAAGCCAACTGTTTGCTTTGAACATGGAATATATTTCTGTTGCTATTTCATAATTCATGTTCTAAGGTCTCTCCTGTCTCAACTGCTAGAATCGTTGACGTAAGAGCAGATAAGTCAATAGTAGTCAGGGGGTGGGCAACAATGTCCTGTTGTGATACCAGAGCAAATCAGACAATGGCATCACGAGTTATAGCAAGCAAAAGATCACAAATGGAAAGCACAGGTATTAAAGAAGAGGTTTTTGACAGGCAGCTTTTTTAATGGCCACTAGCAAATATCAAACACATATATGTGTGTATGATTATAGGCCTCAGCATTTTAATAGCAGTACCAATCTGCTAAAATTAACCAAATAGATTTTTTGTAAAAAAATTCTTAACTTTAAGTAGCTACTCTCTTTTATCTCCTACCCAAGATTGCTTGCATTTTGATGTAAATATTAAGCATTCTGTAATTCATCAACTAATTCTCTCCTAGTTACACATTTCAAGTAATTAAAGTTCAGTAATAACTTATTCTTTCTGCTCCAGCACCTGCATTTCATTTGTTTATTTTCCCAGAGTCATAAATCTGAGGGACTGTCAAAGTGCCATAATATTAGTGCAATAATCAAAGTTAATTAGTCCCTCTCAATAAACAACAACAAAGTCATTACAAAGATGCATTGAAGGTGCTCTAGCTACCCACTTTACAGATGAGATTGTACTGAAAACAATTAGGAATGGGGAATGGTTAATAAATAAAATGCATTTTTTCTGAAGTAATTTGAAACAAAGACAATGTGGGACCTTTGTTCTTCAATTCATTCCCGGAAATGCTCACTTCATACTGCAATGATGAGATAGGTGCATTAAACTCAAATCTAACAACAGCTTCACATTAAGCATGAAAGGGATACAGCCATCTCCAGTCACACATCAGGGAACCATGGCCAGTTGTGGTTCTCAAGTATATGCTGCCAAACATTTTACCATATATGTACTTATTGCAGAAAACACCAATGTAGTGACAAACACAATTGCTATGTAAACTGTGAAGCAACTAAATCTTCACAACGTTGTAAGGTTATTATTAGGCTGTTTCAAAAGATGGGTTCATGGTTCATTTCATAGGCCCGGGAAAAAAATTATATAAGCAATAAACAAAATCTCTTAATCCAACATTATATTCTTTGAAATTTCAGGTTGAGTATTTTCATATACACACTCATTTATTCCGCTAATTACCTAGAGATAATCGTAGCATTAACCTTTGGTGGGTGTAAAATAGTATTGCATTTAACAACTTAGCTGATCTCCATAGGCAACTAGGAATTCCAGGCAGGCAGGCTAGCAAGATAATTCTGTCCCTGATCAGCTGGTTTTCATGCTACCTGGGTAGGAAGGAAAGCCTTTTTCTCCATGACCAGCTGAAACGTAGGCTGGTAACCTTTGTGGCCTTATCAGGTTATCATTCAATGTAAATTCAGGTCCTCAAGTGAACCAAATGAAGACATGAAAATGAACAGTTTATAATAACTTTTTCACAAGAACCGGATCCATTTAGGCAGCTCCATTTTAAGGCATAAGAATTACTTAGCAATGTATTTAAACCCACATTATTAACAGTACAGTAGCCAACAATGGCAAAATTAGCGCTGGTTCTAAACGGAAAGCTAATCAGCAGTCTTTGAAATACTTATTTATCTATTTGTGTGGATAGACGGGGTCCCCCCAACCCCAGGTGACCTCCGAGCGGAATAATGACTCAAGACAACGTGCTATGGGATTAAAATTGGCCACAACTTTATTAAGTTTCAGATGTAGGGAGACCTTGGCTCAGGCATTGGGCATTTATCCTTCCCAGTCCCCAGCCAGGGATCTGGGCGACTTCAGGGTTATCCAGAATGTGTGGGGATTGGGCTGGCTCTGGAGAACATATATTCAAACAGAGAGCCTTCCCCCCGTTTCGCCACCGTTGGAGGGGAGAGCAATGACAACCTCTCAGTGTATGGCCAGTGCCTCCCCTCAAGACCCCTTTAACGGGGAACCCTGGTATCACCACCACAAATGGGGGGGGCGTGGGTCACTGCTTCACGCCCCACCCATTTAGGTAGATAAACTAAAGGATTCCACCCAAGGCGTGAAACTGCCAAAGTTGTGACGTTTTGCTACGGGAAAGGCAAAACCTTCCAATGCAGGAAAATTCCTTTCCAGCCCTTCAACAGCGACCCTGACGTAGCAGTGCCTGCATTTCTGTTGTGTGGGCAGGATGGTCCCTCCCCTTACCTGGCCAATCCCCTGGCAACGCCTCCCCAGGCAGGATTGGGCGACTAGCTAAGGTAGGTGGAGACCTCCAGGTATCCAGCCTGGGGAGGATGAAGCCAGACCACACTACCAGAAGTCGCACTGGGATCCAGGGGGCTGCGGTCATTATTTAGTTCCAAATATGGTGTGTATCTTTATTGACAGTTGCAATATTTTCATTATTTACATGTCTCTGTAAAAATTGCAGAAGTTTCACACAAAAACACAACAGGTAATGATTGTGTATTCTTCCTCCTCTTCCACCTTCCTCCCCCCCCCCCCCCCACCCTATATGTCAAAATTTAAAATGCACGCTTTTTAGAACAGGAACCTCGTTACACTGCAAAGTACCATACACACCAATAAATAATGGTATACATCTTCCCTGCTCGCAGTATTATTTATTTATTTTATTAGATAGTCATACATACAACACAAAACAGTTTCAGGGTGACTTACAATCCATTTTAAAAACATACAAAATGGTTAACAACCACCATAATTTTAAACCTTCCAATCAATACATAAAACACCAGCTTTCCATTGGGCAGAGGAACACTAATCAGCAACCCAGAGAAGCACTAGCATAAAGCCTTGACTCAGCTGGCTCAAATTCCATCAAATGCCCAGGTGGAAAGCACAAGTCTTAACCTGGTGTCAAAAGATGCCAGTGTCAGCACCAAGTAGCCCTTGGTCCAGAGAGCATTTCACAGGCTCTACAACCAAAAGGCTCTGTCTCATGTAATCAAGAAATGACAAAAAAGACAATACAGTGATAATTTCAACCTCACCCCTTACCAGTGCCTCACAAGCCAATCTTCAGTGTTAGGGTGCAAGTCAGACAGATAAAACCTGGTATCAAAATACATTTGGAATTTTACCCAGGGTTAAGAGCACCAACCTATAGCTAGTATTAATGATGGCTACGGTTGCAAGAAATCTTTCCTTTGATACAACCCTCCCACTCTTTTGAACACTTTCTTTCCAAGAGCTTTTGACCTTTCTACAATACTTATTGGTGCCAAGAAACACCTTCTCTTACCCATTCTTCCATGATGCGTTGGACAGCGTCATTAGCTCTTAACGTATTTCGGCAGGCAAGGATGACATGTGCACCATGTAGCGCAAAGGACTTGGCTGTTTCAAAGCCTACAGCAAAACAGATATTGAGAACATAAAGAATCAGAATTTAAAGCTAAGCAGTAGGTATTAACTAACAACCAAGAGACTGGAAATATCTGGATTCTATCTGTATACTACAATATACTGATTATTGTTTTTACCATACTTTCCCATTAAAGTTCAAAAACTGAAAACCAATAAAAGAATTAAAATAAAACCAAATTGAAATAGAGGTATATATTCAAAATAGCAACATTACATTTGGCCAGCAGCCAAGTCTATTATCTTTTATAAGCAGTTTTTAAGCATAGTTTTGTGAATCTGATTTTTAAATGCTGATATTCTCTACTTTGATTCCCCCCTTTGCTTGTGATTTTTAATTGTAGTTTTAATATGTACCATTATGCTTTAAGTATTGTTTTTAATTATGTATTTTTTCTGCCTAGTGCAAAATAATTTAAAATAAAAACAATTCTTAAAAAAACAAGGTTTTTAGGAAATTTAGAGATTTTAGCAACAATCTAAGTGTAATCAAACTTGGTGCAAGGAGTGAATGTTGGCACAGTTGACGTGGCACAAGAGAAATGGACTAACATTCATAGCGGCACACCTAACCTACAGGAGCAGAGCCTCAGCATACATAAAATTAATATAGAAGAAGGCATACTCAAATGGCCTGAAATGAAGGTGAGAAAAATGTTCACTTTGACTCTGTTCAAATCACTTCTTTACCATGTCAGTACCAAGCATATGTGGAACTTATGTGAGTCTTTTCTCTACCTGATATCATTTAACAGTCAACCATCCACCCAGATGCATTGCAGAGGGACTTGAGAAGTGGATTCAAGAAATAACTTGCTAGAAAGAATTGTTACGCATCCCAGGGGAGTGACGCTCATATGATTTGTTATTATGATTCCTACTCCACTCTAGGGGCCCTCAGTGTGGCTTACATAATACACACACATTAAAATGCAATTACAATTGTATTTTAAAAAAGAAAACTCAATTAAGAACAGAGAAATTGGATTAACAAAGTGACAACACCCTTGGTCCCTGAATAAAAATGTTATGGTGTGACAATTGGTGCTCACTGGGAATACTCACTAAAATGCTCAGTTCTCATGGTGTTGTATTGGCCATTTGACCCTTGGGTGCTCCCTTGAGCCCCTTGTTTGTGGGTGGTCCCAAATGGTAAATGGGTTCTTATACAGAAGGGAAATTGAGGCATGGGGGAAAATGCTGAAGATGTGAGCTTTTTAATGTTAAAACTAGGCTAACATAAAAGTGACTGATACAATTGTAAAACTAAATTCGAGGTACATTGGCAGTTGGAATTTGACAGTAGAATTTGAAATTAGAGTATTCTGACATTGAAAAGATTTGCATATTTGCCCCTTTTTCAATAGGAAAAATCAAATTACTATCATTCACATGTATTTTGGAAAGTGGATTGCCTGTCTTTCCGTTCGTCCTCTATAGGTTTGGCCTCCTCTCGAAATACAGTTGCCAAACTTGGTATGAAGGTTTTCAAGGTGGGGGTGGCAGTCTTTGTTGAAGTTTGGATGCCAGGCACCATTTTGAATCTTGATGGCAGAATGAAATGTGACTTTGTCATGACAACCCATTTTTTGATGTTACAGGTCCAAAATATGCTGATATGGACCACGTCCCTGAAGATATTGTTGCCCCACTGGTGGTCCTTCACCAGATTTGACATGGCTGAAGAGTGGGATAAAAAGGCTTTTAATTAATAAATACATTGGCAGGGGGTTGGACTCGATGGCCCTTGTGGTCTCTTCCAACTCTATGATTCTATGATTCAAATGGAGGTATCACAGAGCCTTTCTTCCAAGGCACCCAAGTTGCATTCTGCTTGTATATTTGTAAATAAACCATATTACCAAGACAGGTCTCCAGTGTGCACTCATGCGAAACAAATCTAAATGCAATGTGTAGTGAAAACGAGCAAGCTCTCTGAGGCTCTCCTCAGATTGATCCAGGAATTTTCTAAGTTTCATGGGGTAGCAACTCACAAAAGATGTCCCAAAGAAATCTGAGAGCTCCGAAGAATGTTCCATACACAGCATCAGACTGCCCCACTCAAACACAATCTAGCCATGATATACACCTTAATAACTATTCCAAGTGTGGCTGAGGAATTCTAATAAACCAAAATATAGTGCAGTTTTGATATGTTTAATCTCCCATCTTGAACTGTATCCGAATATAGACAAAAACCTGCTCCTTGATTTCAGGAACCACCATGGCAGCATTTGGTTATGACATCTTAAGAGGCATCCAAATGCATAGCAAACAACAACTTTGCAAAACATAGACTCAAGATCGTTAATTAAATAATACTCCAGGGCTAACAGTAGCTTCAGGTTGGTGGTGGAGGGGATGTTCATCAGGACTGCCTCACAGGAGGAAGGGGGCTAACCCCTTCACTGATTTAAAAAATGTCTAGTTTGGCCCTCAGATATAGCAGTAGGATTCAAGAAAGGAAGAATACAAAGAGCAGAGCCCAATTGTTTTTCTAAATTCCTTCCTGTTATTTCACAATACATTATCAATGCCCATAGCCAACTTTTCCAGCTGTGACAACTGGTAGGAAATATAGCAGCAGGAATTATTAGGTGGTTTTGGTGCATGTTTTTGATACATCAAATAGAAAATTTCCTACCAAGTTCTCATGGTACTACAGCTTAATGACTTCCAACTGTAAACACTTGGATTAGCACACGAATACTTAATAGGACAATAATATAAGTATATCAATACCAAGAAATTGACAGAACAAGGTAACTATTTGTTCCACTTTTATTTTAAACATGCTGCAGCATCCATTTAAACGTTGTTTACCCAGGGAAAAAAGCTATTAAACACAGGCTGCTTCACTTCTAGAAACACCCTGGGGCAAGAGAAATTTAGTTTACAACACAGGGTATAACTTAGATTATAGAATCAACAGACACCACATAAAGTTATACCATTCTCTGCAATTACATGCTTACAGTATTTAAGTCTTAGCAATTTTCCTGCTTGCCTTTTTAAAGCCATTCATTGTACCGAGCAACTTTAATTATCTGGGCAATTCATTGCACACAGATGAATCCAGTTTCAACACATGCAACCTTTCTAATTCCATTCTAAGCAAATGTAGCAAAGAAACTTAAAAATTGCAAACATTATTAGCCAGTCATGCATTTTACTGTTTCAGTAAAAATAAGCATTGATATTGAATTGTATTTGTATTGGTTTTAAAATTAGTTTCATACTGTAATACCAACTCCTCACAATTTATTACTAGTCCAACTAAATAGATAAATGAACTGAATGATATCTGACAGCAAACAAGTGTTGGAAGAAAGATTTTTTATCCAGGAGCAGATCTAACCATCACTCAAAAAGTTTTCAGGTACCGGTAAGTTTCTTAAAATAACACTAGGTTAAAATGAAAATAAGGTATTTTAGGCCTTTGTGTGTAAATCAGGATAGCAGCAGGAGATACAAATCTCAGAGTTGTTTTATTTATTTATATTAAATTTCTATACTGCCCTTCATCCAAGGATCAGAGGGTGGCTTACAATATAAAAACACAAAAATGCATGCCATAGTAAGAAAAAAAACACCCCTCAATAATCTCCACACAGTCTAAAAGGCTATAAATTCTTTAATTAGCCAAAAGCCTGGGAGAAATGTTTTTGCCTGGTCTCTAAAGGTATGTAATGAAGGCAATGTAATGAGCCTTCCTGGGAGCGCATTCCACAAGCAGGGAGCCACCACAGAAAAGGCCCATTTTCATGTTGCCACCCTCTGGACTTCTCACAGAAGAGACACACAAAGAAGAAGAAGAAGAAGAAGAAGAAGAAGAAGAAGAGGAGGAGTAGTAGTTTGGATTTGATATCCTGCCTTTCACTCCCCTTAAGGAGTCTCAAAGCGGCTCACAATCTCCTTTCCCTTCCTCCCCCACAACAAACACTCTGTGAGGTGAGTGGAGCTGAGAGACTTCAAAGAAGTGTGACTGGCCCAAGGTCACCCAGCAGCTGCATGTGGAGGAGCGGAGACGCGAACCCGGTTCCCCAGATTACGAGACTACCGCTCTTAACCACTGCACCACACTGGTTCTCAGGTCTCAGATGACAATTGTAGCCATTCATTTCTCTGTAAAATTCCCAGATATTATATGCTATGTAGGTATCTGAAACTGTGTTACAGGAAAACAAATATGTAAAGCTGACTTATACTGAGTTAGTCTACTGATCCATCCAGCTCAGAACACTATTATTTACTGTCTTTCCCATAGCTACCTGGAGATGCCAGGAATTATACCTAGGATCCTTTTAGTGCAAACAAAGCATGTGATCTGCTACTGAATTTGGCCCTTCTCCTGTGCTGTTTGAAAGTGTGCATCTCCCAGAAGTTTTGCAAATTTCCATATGTATATAACTTTACCTATATGGTGCTGGTAGCCAGAAATGAAATATTTTTGCAATAATCCCCTGCAATAGCTGGGTTTCTGTTTAACTATTACGTAAATAAATAAATAAATAAATAAATAAATAAATGTAGAATATGGAGAGAGAGTAGAGAACTGTACAAAGTACAACCAGTCTGAATTTAAAATGCCCATGCAAATTCAAGTTGGGACAATAATGTTCAGTATAATATTCAGTGTGTTATAAATTCTAAAACAACCACCCTAAAAATCTCGAGACAGGACTGACCCAACTAGTCCCCAGTTGAAAAAACTCTTATCTGACCCCCTAGTGACAATCCTATTTTTAACAGCAGTAAGGATACAAGCATGATGGAATATAAGCCTTACAAAACTTTTTAAAGCCTCAAATCCAATACTCAGGCTTTTTTGGGTTGTTCCCTTATCCCTACTGAACCCTTAACATTTTATAACATTTCATGTGAAAGTTTAAACATTAAAAGCTCTATGCAGAACAAAATGTTTTCTTAATTTATTAAAACTTCCCGTTTCTGCTTCTTTTTCTACAGCACCAAGACAGTGTAAAACAGAAAAATACTTTGTAATAATCAAACCTACCCACTGACCAGCATACAGTGGTACCTTGGTTCTCAAACTTAATCTGTTCCGGGAGTCCTTTCAACTCCAGAAACCGTTCAAAAACCAAGGCATGGCTTCCGAATGGCTCCCTGCTTCCATCGGAAACTGCGTCAGGCGTTCGGCTTCTGAATTTTTTCCATAAACCGGAACACACACTTCTGGTTTTGCGGCATTCAGGAGCCAATGTGTTCAGCAACTAAGTTGTTTTGGCCCAGGGAATACACCTGAGGCCCTTCCAGCTTGAGTTTTCTTACTTGGGAACAATATCTGAACTAGCTCAGTAACTGGTAACAGAAAATCTGCTTAGGGGCTCCAATTCTACCTTCCTAGTGCTTTTGTACCTTATCTACCTTTCTTTTGCTTCCTATCAGTTTCCATCAGGAGTAATATCAAGGAAGGTTTATTTTTCTGACATGATTTGTCATGGCTTCAACACATATTTTTAAGGTGTTCATCTTAGGTATAGATCTGAAATCATACATAGTGGGTTGTACCAATGTTAGTCCTACTCAAACCTGGATCTATTGAAAATGATAGGCACAGTCATAGAACTGTAGAGTTGGAAGGGATCCAGAGGGTAATCTAGTCCAATCTCCATAACTTAGATGGAAACTTCAGTTGGTCTCCTCTGAACAGAACTTAGCTGGATACAATCCTGTGCATGTGTGTATATAAAACCATGAAGCAGAAATTAGTTGTAAAGTATCCAGATGTATCCTTCCACATTGTGCTATTTGATGCAGCAGGTTTCTTTTAGCAGGAGAGGGTGAAAGATGATTTTTGAAGATTTTCCTTCCTCTGCATCCCATTTTCCTACAACCTAAGCTGCTCTTAAGGTTTCCTAATTCTCTACAGCAAACTTTTGGGATGGGGCACACACAAGGTAAATCAGGAAAAATGGTACTGGAACAGGAAGTCCATCTATGAAAGACATAGTTGGACACTATCCCAATGGTTGTATCCAAAGTTAATAATATGCAAAGTAAGCCCATTTAAATTAATGGACATGTCTAACAGATCCATTAATTTCAATCAGTCTACAGTGGTACCTCTGGTTACATACTTAATTCGTTCCGGAGGTCCGTTCTTAACCTGAAACTGTTCTTAACCTGAAGCACCACTTTAGCTAATGGGGCCTCCCGCTGCTGCCATGCCACCGCTGCACGATTTCTGTTCTCATCCTGAAGCAAAGTTATAATACCCAAAGTATTATATTGTAACCTGAAGCGTATGTAACCCAAGGTACCACTGTACTCTGAATCAAGCTTACCTATTTATAAAATATGAAAATCTGATAGGTGTGTTCATATAGAAGTAATTGGTGTTCCCTGTTGAATATGTACCACAGTAAACAGAGGTCTTTTGCTCTATAGCACATGAAATACAAAATTTAAGCGAAGGTTTCAGAAGGTTTGGATGAGCATGAATAGCAAAGTGCCATTTTCAAGAACAGGATTAAGGAAATGCTGCAATTACCTATTTAAGTCTTCATTTTGCTAATCATGTACTTTCAGTGTACTTTAACATTTGATGAAAAATTTAAGATGCACTTTGCCGGAATGTGCATCTAAGGGAATCTAAGATGTGCATCTTATATGGTTTAAGGGAATAAAGATAGGGAATGCAAACAAAATACATTGCCTAATTTATCAATTCTAACTTCCATCCCACCCATTAAAATAAGAGCCATATGATATATGTTAACATTTGTTAACTAGCTGCAAAAAGGCAAAGTAATATGTTGATGTACACAAATAGGGGAGTAGAACCAAATGTTTAATTCAATTGTAGTAACAGCCTATTCAAACAGACAAAAATAAATAGATGAAGCAGATCAAATACCCACTAACGTCCAAATCACATTTAGACAAGATACAGATAGGTAGCCGTGTTGGTCTGCCATAGTCAAAATAAAAAAAATCCTTCCAGTAGCACCTTAAAGACCAACTAAGTTAGTTCTTGGTATGAGCTCATACCAAGAACTAACTTAGTTGGTCTTTAAGGTGCTACTGGAAGGAATTTTTTTATTTTGATTTAGACAAGATGTGTGAGAGGATTTTTTCTGTGGCTAAGCTTATTCTCTGGAACTGCCTACCTAGCGAGTGTCCTCACTCAGATACTTTGTTATGACCTTTCACTATTTCTTTAAGAAGACATTTGAACTGTTGTTAGTTTTAACTTCCCAGTGTAGTTGTTTTGAACCACTTTATTTGCTACCATTCTGCATATTAGTTTGCATTTCAAACGTTTTTATTATTGTGTATACAAACTTGAGTATTTTAGTGAAAAGGTGAAATAGTTATACACTGTATTTAGTAGTCAAATTACACTGAAGCCAGCATAATACAGATTTAATCTATACTTCTCAAAACTAGTTTTACCTCCAATCCTAAGCATAGTGCCAAGTCAGCCATCCTTTCACAATATGCTCTGCTAAAGGTGAACAGTCACAGCACCTTCCATATTGAAGTGAGGTAAAGCTTTCGCAGTATCAGTACACTATGATGTAGGAAAGGAGACACTGAGACTCAATCCAGTTACCCTCATGCTCCTCTCTCTATCAAGCAGGCAGCTGACCATGTGAGTGGCTATGGCATCAATTCAGTGAGATACTGGGGTTGGGAGGAGAAGCAAAGAGAATTTCTAGATTGAGTAAAACAGCCCATTATTGTCACTTTTTACAGGCTTATACTTTACATTCCCAAACACTTTTTGGAAGTGCACGCTTAAGAGGAAACACAGCTTGGCAACCCACTAATGAAACTAGTCTCCACTTAAGTATTCTTGTACATACATGTTTCATTAGCAGAAATCTGTATTTAGGGAACTATATTTGGTATATTCATAATGTAACTGTTTGCTTTAAAGCCACTCTTTTGAAGCAAAATCTGTCCTTTTCCTCTGTGGTATCAATATAATGGAAAAAATTACCTGCATCCAGAAGATGGCACAAAAAAATTGAGTCATCAGTTAAAACATTCAGTTTATTTAGTTGCATATATTGATAAAGGTAAGTTGTGGTTTCTACTATGCCAGCATTTCCCTGCTGAGCTTAAAGGACAATCACCTACTACTTTGTCTTTGCTTTGGTTAAACATTATTACCTGCATCTCACAAAAATAATTTCATGTATCCAAGAGAACTTTGAACATCTATTTCTTGAATATCATGCCACACTGTAACCCTCTTTTTCAAGGGAGTGGTTTTTCAACTTTATTTTGTTACATGGTGTGAGGTTCTGCTATTCAACAAGAGAGAGAGAGAAATAGAAAGAAATAAAGAGCACATTAAAATTACACTGGACATGTTTGAGCCTTCAGCAAAACCTGAAGCACTTATTTGAATCCCTGCCAATATTAGTGAACAAAAACAACAGAGACTTCTAATGAAAGCTCAGTTTTATGGATATCTCTGTAAGTCAACTTCCTTCAATCTGGTACATCGCAAATAGCAGCATCAGCCTTTAAGAATTTCATATACTTCAGGACAGATGTCTCACTGCCTTCTCTTCAACTGGAAATCTCTGTCTTCAGCTACATGCCATTAGATTAGCCTGCATTAAACCAAATTCCTGAAATTTTACTTCATTTCAGTTAGCAAGACCCCCTTCTTCTCTTTTTCAATACCTACCCAGCAGATTTGTTTCTTGCGACAATCTACAACCCACAGCTTTGTATTTCACAATTGCTCTACCTATTAATTCTTTTTCCATTTATTTTTTTTCAGAAGACAAAGCAAGTTTATCTTCCAGGGAAAGAATGCCTTTGTGAGAATGAAGTTTAAGAGAAGGTAGGTTTTCATGCCCACAGGAAAATAGAGCAGGAGGGGGTACTTGCTACTCAACAGCTTCTTCTTCAGATGTGAAAATTACTGTGCAGCTCCTCTGTGAGCAAGCTACTGCAGAACAGAGTACTAATTAAGCATTAAGGAAAAACAAAATTAGTTGCATGTTTTAAATCTCCTTTTGGCAAGTACAACAGTGCAATATTAATACAAGCAGTTTCATAAAATTAAAAAGGCATATTTCATCTCAGATGAAATTAGAAGACTGTTTTGTCAGCTAAAGTGTGCTGGATCTTTTCAAGCATTAAACCAACACATTTTCTCTGAGTTGGGAAAACAAGTGTGACTTCTAGACACAAATGGAACCAAAGACAGATTCCTTAGATCATTCTCTATTTATTCTTCTATTTATACACAGAGGAATCAAATGGACATTAGGAATTGATTAACAAAAGACAATAGCCCCCCCCCCCCAAACAAACATACAAGTATCACCCAAACAAGTTCACAGAATTTTTTTAGGAGCAAGAAGATAAATGCAAAGGCTCATCTGCTCTATAGCCTTCAATCCTTTTGTCTGCTTCTTCCAAGAAACTCTGCGAATGCAGTTCTATATATAATGCAGGATGCCCCTAACGGGTCACAGTCCCAACGCAGTGTATTCTTCCCTCCTTCATATTCCATGCAAAACCAGGGTCATGACAAATGCTAGGAATATATGGAATTTTTCAGAAACACAAGGACAGCAACAATGTCATGATGCCATCAACTAAATGGCAGCTCTTAGATCAGTACTAGTAGTTTAGAAGGATGCCTTAGGTTTCTCTTTTGTTTATGGATATAACAGTTCTTACTTCTCCCAGTAAAGTGTGGGGAAAGTCTTGCAATTATTCTGATTTGGGGGCGAGGAAGGGGGAGGATAACAGTTTGCTTTGCTACTATAGACTGCTAGAATAGAGTCAGTAGAGCATGAGATTGCTAATCTCAGTGTTGTCGGTTTGAGCCCCATGTTAGGCAAAAGATTCCTGTATTGCAGGGGGTTGGACTAGATGACCCTTGACCCCAAATCTACAATTTTATGAGTTTATGTAGCACCAAAACAAATATTATCAAACTCTAAACAGATTATATGCAGCATCCCAGCCAACTACTGCAACCATTAATCCACATTATGTTTGCCCAAGGCAGACTTTAATAGGTTTATAAAGCCCCTAAAAAGCAACATTACCTGATACAGACTAGAAGGGCTTCAAGTCTGAAAGATGTGTTGAAAACAAAACACTTTCTATTTCTCATTCTGCCTCCCTACATCCACCCAAGTAAGTCATTAATTTAAGTCTTCCATTTAGAAAGTCAAACTAGATGGAACTGCACATACATCACAACATATATTATCTTAGAAAAGGCATTCCTTCTTTCTGAGATAGCACCCATCACCTGTAATTTTCATTAAGGACTTACATTAAACTTAAAAAAACAAAACAAATTATGATGCCCAGTCCATGAACAGCACACTTTTCAAATTGATCAGGAGGTTTATAAGCAGTTAGCCTAACCTACTATTAGCCAGCTAGATGTCGCAGCCCTAACCATTAGATATTCTTGAAGTGTCAAAAGTAAACAGTGCTCCCAAAAAGCTTACGGGAAAATTGGAAGGGAGATATAAAAGCAGCAATGACAGCTTGTTCATAAGAACTGAGCTATAATTCAGCTATGAACCAAACCTGCTACAAGGGCTTACAGGGGAAACTGTGACAGGGCAAAAGAGGGGGAGCTGTTACATTCCTTAAATAAGCTTTCATGTGACTCCAACTTATAGAGTTAGGTAGTGCACAGAGGTGTTCTGTAATGAAAGATAAATAATGCTAACAAGTGATATACCAAAGAGATTTCATTACAAGTGTGATTATTGAACCTTTTGGCCTCAATGTAATCTTACGTATTACAAGTTTGTCTTGCATTGTGAATTTCAGCCAAAGTTGATAGAGTTCAATAACTTGACTAACCATCCATGTATACTGCTCATTACCCAAGTAATAGATTTATCAAAGCAGGCATGAGGCAATACAAGGAACAGATACCATTTCTAGAAATACCTCAGTGGAAATTACTAGATTTCAACAAAAGCATTATTATTAAGAATTTAACTCCATAATTTAGAGCATAGAGAGAATGGTACTTAATGTAAAAGTAAGCACAATTAAAGATGGCAACGCTAATATACATACTAGGAGGTCATTTGAACTTAAACCCCATCAAAAAAAACTAAAAAAAACTTCAGGTATATTTGATTGTGAGATTCTTCCTGCAACAGTGTAGAATGCTTGCAGCACACTTTTGGGGAGTAAGATAACAGACCTTGAGCATTTCTTCTGTTCTCTACATGACACTAAATGCAAGTAAGTTCCATGCAACTTTCCTCTACTGTACAGTATTCTGCTAGGCAGGCACTGAAGAAATTCCATTAAGGATGGACAGTGATTAGGACTGCTTCACTCCCCACCCACAAAAATAACATATTAAAAAGGCATCTCTACCATTACAAGGACTAGGTTTTCACTTTGCTTATTTTTAAAAATAAAGGCCAAGGTTCCCAAGAGCTGTAGATTTCACAGAAATCTCCCAAAAGCCATGTCTTGGAAAAAACAAAAACAAGCAATGCCTGGCTTCTGTGCTTGGGAGATTTAAGAGAACTTTCACAGCAAATTTAGATAATCAGGATTCTAATGAAACTCTACTTTCCGATTAATGTGCAGGTTTGGGATTTTGAGCCAACAGCAAGATGATTATTTTCATACTAAAGAAAGTATCCTACTATATGATCTGCAGGAGGTAGGGTATTACTAAACTCTTCATCACCATGTAAAAAAACACTTCCATAGTCCAAGGACGTTTAGGCTATCCTCTGCTAACATTTTAAAGATTTTTTTTCACCTTAATCAAGTTCCTGTTCATATTAGTTCTCCCCTAATTTTAAGATCAGACAACAGAAACTATTCAAAAGTTCTGCATAGAGGAAAAACAATATTCATAATTCAATCTAACAATTTTGATAGCTTTGCCCCAACACTATGGTTTTACAGTTTTCCCTTAATCCAAATATATTTGATCACATCTGCCACTATGGTTCCAATGACTGCATTCCAATTCATTTTCTCTTTGCATTTGTCTACTTTTGACAAGCCTAAAAGAAATTTAACACAAATGTTACACAAAGATAGTTTTGCATACCTCACATGCCATTAGTTTGCTTTTCCATTTCAAGCATCAGACATTATAAAAAAAAGTCTTCAGCCCACAAGGGCAAACAAAACAAGGACACCAAGGTAAGCACGTTTGCAAAACTATTTAAAAACTGTGTCTCTTATCATCACTTAGTCAGGTTTTGGAAAGCAGCTATAACAAAAGGGATGGCACTATAGAGCACAAAGGTGTTATTGGCAGCTACCTTTTGAGGGGCCAATTGTGATATCATGTATCAATTTCATCATGTCTCAGGCAGAGACAAATGCAAAACAATGCAAGATCAAATAACTATGCAGGACTCAAAGACAAGGGAGCAACACAAAGTAGTTACTAACATGTACAGTCATACCTCAGGTTGAAGTTGCTTCAGGTTGAGCGCTTTCGGGTTGCGCTCCACGGCGACCCAGAAGTAATGGAATGCGTTACTTCCGGGTTTCGCCGCTCATGCATGATGGTAAAAATGACGTCACACACGTGCAGAAGCTGCGAATTGCGACCCGCAGACGCGGGTTGCGTTCGCTTCAGGATGTGAACTGGGCTCTGGAACGGATCCTGTTGGCATCCTGAGGTACCACTGTACAAATATCATAGAAGACAGGTGCAGAGACACTGGGTTGTGGGCAAAGAGTAATTCAAGGGCTTGTCTGTGATAAGTACAAGTTGACTTGTTCTTCTTGAAAGATCAGACCCCCCAACCACAAAGTGGTTTTGTAACTTTTTCCAGTTTTTGAGAACTGCTCGACACAAGCAATATAGGGCTAATGTTTGAGAATGGGGAATAAAAAGCTCCCCCTTGAGTGTACAGATCTAATTGTGCTGTTTTTTGCATACTGGCCATGGTGTATATATTTCCTCTCAGCGTGGAGCAACTGAAACTGACAAGATGCGACTTGCTGAATTGTTTAGTTTCCATCTCTCTTTAATCTCCCATGTACACATAAACTCAGGGGCCAGGCATCAACACACACTCAAACAGTTTTCCAATTACTTTGACATTCAAAGGCAAAAGGTTTGTTGAAGGAGACTCGTGGCATGCATGCGTATGGCGATCATGACCAAATCTACTATTGTACAGTAGCAGATACAATATTGCTTTTCCTCAAAAGAGTTTAAGCACGTTACAGTTTGTAATAGAAGAATTTAGGGAGCTTTGCCTATGCCCCTAGAGAAAAAGTGTTCCTTTAAAGAATTTCAGCAGCATCACAAGTGTTCTTGCATCGTGTTGCAGAATTCTTGCACTGCCTACAAGAGATTAGATCCAAGTGAGTACTGCATACACAAAGCTAGACTACACAGGATTTCAAGGACATAAAGAAAGCTTTATATAAGCCTTAAAAGACAAAGGCTAGTGTTTTGATATCCACATTTATCTTTATCTTAAGTTAAAAATTCTGGGATACTACGAACTACATTTGCCAATGAAGTTGAAGTCAACTACTTGCAGAAATTAGTTCACCTAGTCTTCCACATTTGAACTTTAGCACCAGCAATTGATATATAAAAAGCCCAAGACAAAACTAATATTTGTTTTGGTAAACTTTAAAGCACTTTGATATGTTGCTCTTTTTTCTCTTTTTGCTTCATTTTTTTCAGAAGAGCAATAGAGCCCTCTAGTGGGGGGAAAAAATCAAGACTTAACTGCTAACTCACAAGTAAGGTAGGAGCACAGGATACGGCTGCCAAATGTGTATTATTTTAAAACATTTTTATCCTATGTTTCTGCTTTACACCACACTGGAAATGTTAAAGCTATGAGCAAAATATATTACTCTCCGTAGACTGAACAAAATACAAACACAAAACCTTGCCACTTGATAGAAACAGACTTCCCTGAACTATGCCTTACGAGACATAGAAAGACCCTGCACTATATTTTTAATAAAATTTGGAAGTAGTAAATTTTCAAAACCCATCACTAATTTTCACTTCCTTTACTGGAAATACAGGTGAAGGGATGCTAGTTGCTAATTACAACAAGTGTCAGCTAATATTTTTTTGTGCGCCACAGAAATGCAGAAAACCAAACTGACAAGACCTTCAGTAGCAAGTAAGTAGAACCCAACAATGAATATTTTTAAAATTTCATTTTGAAAAGGTGGTGTACTCAAAGGAAAAGCCTCTTATGTTTGTCATCATATTATACATTTCCTCACTCTATGAAGTTTAAAGGAACTAAAAAGCAGTTAACTGCCAAATATACTCTCCCCCACCTCCTTAGGTAGCTTTGAATTTTCAAACTGCAAGTATGTTTTCTTTCTAGTTAAATTTAGCTCTTTATAGTTTGATGCAACAGCTTATCTCTATTATCTTTTTTGAAAATACAGTGTTCAAATCACAATGGGAAATAATAAGTCACATTACTCACTGGCACATATATACATGAACTCTTTATTTAACAGTGATTTGCTTCGTTGGTATAATGAGCTCCTGTTTGGGGCTCAATATTAAAAGAAGTAAGGTAGAGGTAAAGGGACCCTTGACCGTTAGGTCCAGTCGCGGAAGACTCTGGGGTTGCGACGCTCATCTTGCTTTACTAGCCAAGGGAGCAGGTGTACAGCTTCTGGGTCATGTGGCCAGCATGACTAAGCCACTTCTGGCAAACCAGAGCAGCACACAGAAATGCTGTTAACCTTCCCTTCGGAGCGGTACCTATTTATCTACTTGCACTCTGACATGCTTTCAAACTGCTAGGTTGGCAGGAGCAGGGACCGAGCAATGGGAAGTACCTGGTAGCAAAGCTATCCAGAACAATATCTGCCAATAATTTAACTATGACCAAAAACTCTAAATAATTATCTAGAACGTTCCTTGTGAGGTAGCCAAACCAGACAATTGTGTAATAACACATCATCACTTGGCATGCAGTTTTCCTGAGTCATCTCTTACCTTCCTTTGATGACAGACTGTACTTTTAGATTTGATGCTAAGGGACAAATCAGAACTGGGACAAGTTTCTGTGCAAATGAACCTTTACATGGAAATAAGTAGCTATTGGGACTTGCATCCAATTAAATAAAATTAAGTTTGGAATGTTGGTCCTTTTATACAGAAATATACCACATATAGCATTGATCAACCTAGTATTTTGAAAATCAGTTATGAAGACCACTGAGGTAGTATCCACATGCATGTAACACATGCAAATTCACCGATACAGCTTGCCACAAAACTGAATGCAATATTGACCTACCTATTCCTGAATTTGCTCCAGTGACTATGACCACTTTTCCACTCATATCACGACCCTGAAGGATTTCCATTGCAGTGGTGTTTCCATCATACTTCTGCTTGGCATTGGGTTTCATTGGATTATCTTCTACAGTAAATGCTAGTCTTGGGTCAAGGTATGTTGTCCTTTTATTTATGTGGCTTAAGAGAAACAAGAACGATGGTCATGCTAATATATCTTCAGTAACAATGCAAACACTGAGAAATACTTTATATTCAAACACTGCTATGTCCCTGTTCAGTTTTAAGTTACAGACTTGCTGCTTCTATTGATGAGTCCTACCTTGTTAGTCTCCACAATCCCCATTCTTTCACAATCCTGGAGAAGTGCAAAAATTAAGTTTTATCAGGAGGTTCCTCTCCGATACAAAAATGTGGAATAGTAAGGAAAGAGGACAAATGAGAAATTCTATTTATCTCTCATCTGGATAAAGGCATAACTGCAAGATTCTATGACCTTTGGTTAAACTTGGATCATAACCAGGATACATATATGAGAAAATGGGTGTGAGATTCAAAGAATAAGAAGGAAACAATGGATTTGGGACAACTTCTTATCGAATATAATTTCAGGAGACCTAAAGGAGAACTATTTTAAAACCACTGATCAATGGTTTGATCAACACCTTATAAATTGAATTTAATATATAAGTTAGTATTGGATAGATGTTGAAAATGTGGATAATAGAAAGTGGATTAAATACGTACCCTTTGGAATTGTTCAGATAAAATTATTGTTGAAATCTGTTCAGGCTAATATCTGATATGTTAGGCTCCCTTGGAGCCTTAAATATTTCTGCTTTGTTATTTAAAAGATGTTATTCCAGAAAATGATTTTAAAATAGTGCTCAATTTTATAACTATCGCTAAGACTAAAATAGCTAAAAATTGGAGGTAAAGTGTATATCCTACAATACCTGAATGGATTGAGAAAAAATGGTCCATAGTAACTATGATTAAACTTATAAAAGAATACATATAAACTAGTCTAACAGGTTTATTTTAAAAGGTTTTTTTTGTAATCTTCTAGAACAAGTGTAAGGATAATGTCCAAACTTATGCTGCTTTCAACTTACTGTAATTGTACCTCATTTCATTGACAGGTGAAGCCAAACTTTTTTGCCCAGATTTTTGGGGAGGTATAACTTGGAAAACATGAGCACCTGTTTGTCACTGCTACTTTGCTTTTATGGATCTGCAATTTGATGGCAGATTTTCATTCTTGCATTCAGCTTTGTACTACATTGTTTCAACTCTAATGTTGATGTTTACATGTTCTGTAAACATCCCTGGAACCTTCAGGGGAAGGGTGGATTACAAATATTTTTTATAAATAAGGTTTTTTGAACTATTTGTATAATTTTATAGTTGTATAATTTGTAAATAGTTGTATAATTTTGTAAATAGTTGTATAATTTGTAAATTTGTATAATTTTATCACACAATTTGGAGGTCGTGGTAAGAGTCTTTTAGGAATGAAATTAGACCCTAGAGGACAGACCAAAAAATCCTACCAATAATCTTACAGGCTCTAACCAACAACAGGAATATCAAAAGAGGGATTCAAATGAGAGACATTTTGCATAGTCCATTACTGTTTACATTAAATTGTCACTGTTTGTAAGGCATTCTTCTGGCCAGAAATCTATAATAGACATAACTTCCTGAACACTCGGATTGAAAAGACAGATTGATTGCTAAAAAAACACACCCAGCAGCTTACAAGACCTGTGGCTATCTTAAACCTACAAATATAGAACTCTTGAGTTTTCCATTATTTTGTTCCTGTAGCACAAAAGGCTGAAAGTCAATGGGGAACAGTTTCCAGTTTCATCTCTATGAATTAGCTTTCCTTAAGTAAAAATAAAGTGGTCCGCAACAAGTAAGAAACATTAATAGTCTGTAACTGAAGGCCAATTGTGATATTACTGGCTTACAGTCTCAGTTCTGTGTGTTGGGAAGGTGACAGAAAAATGGCTATGAAAAAGAGTTGAATGCAATGACTACATGAAGCTGGTTTAAACAGTCAGACTATCAAGTCTACTATTGTTCACCAGGACAGTGGTTCACTGAGTCTCAGGGAGAGGTATTTCCCAGGACCTTCAACCAGGCACCATGTAATTGTAAGTTCAAGGGATGAAACCTATAAACATAAAAGAGCCTGCTGAACCAGTTCAGTGACCCATCTAGTCCAGCCTCCTGTTCTCAGAGTGGCAAAGCAGATGCCTATAGGAATCCCAAAAGCAGGAACTAAGAACAACAGCACTCTCCCCAGCTCCCAGGAATTAGTATTTGGAAACTTAATGCCTCTGACAATAGCAGGGTAGAACCTAGTCACTGTGGCTAGTAACCATTGATAGCCTTATTCTCCATTAATTTGTCTAAAACTCTTTTGAAGTCACCTAAGTTGGTGGCCATTGCTACCTCTTGTGGGAGAAAATTCGACAGTTTAACTATCCATTGTGTGAAATGATACTTTCTGTTTCTCCTGCTCTTTTGTATTCCAATATTATGGGAACTATTTACATGCATATGCTCTGTAAATTAGATGTGAATTCTTCAAGTCTCTAGACAGACTTGCCATTGACAGCTTCAAGCAACTTTTCCAAGGAAAATGAATTAAATCATGTTAGATTTAATATGGTTTGGCATTTTTTATTAACTATACCTTTCAAGAGGCTTTTTACAAAACAAGCTTCAACATGCTACAAGAAAATCTAGAGAAGTATTTCACTGCATTCCTGCTTTGAATAGTGCAAGGATAGATAATTTGGAAACCAGTAACCATCAAAATAACAAAACTACAGAAATGTCATTTGGAGAATTGGTACCCTTGCAGTTCTCTCACTTACTCAACAAAGTAGACTTGTCCATTTTCATCTGTTTCTTGCTCCCATCCATACGGCAAATCTGAAGGAATACAAAATAAATTTAGTGGCATTTTTAAAGCAATTTAAAGCTTTCAGCTTAAATTTTATATATCCTCAGCAACACTTTGTCTTCAACTGAAGAATGTGGTGGAGACAAGAACCAGTAAAATCCAGGAGAGTGTGACACAATAATGGAAGGCAATAAACAAATTAACCTTCCACATGGTTTTAATGCTATAATCCTATGCACACTCTTATGGGACTAAGCATACACTGAATTCAATGAGACTTGCTTCCAGATAACCAAGCATTGGATCAAGCTGAAAATGAGCAATGCCTGTTCCGTAGTTAGTGGCCATTAAGGGATTCAGTTAGTCTGCACACACCTTTCTTTATAAGTTTATCGTTAAGGCTATATATAACTGAAGATCTGAAATTACTGAAGTAGGGAGATGAGAAAGAAGAAAGCATTGTAACTGCAACATTTAATCTGAAATGGAAGAGTCATGGCAATGGCCACTGATGTTTCATGTTGGATACAATCCAAAGTTCTAGTATGCCCAATACAGCAACCCCAATAATGCAGGACAATTTGTTCTTCTGCAGCTATATTTTATAAAAGGAAGACAATGAGTGAACAGCTGCAATAATTTACTTCCACTACAGAAGAAGCCTCACAAATTTTGGAGGAAGGATTCCAGATTAAATGGTTTAAGGACCAACACTGGGGTCCTCCTATGACACAAGTATTCATGTTATTCATGTCATGTTTCCCAGCCATAGAGATTATTATCTGCAATCATTTGCAAATTATGGCACACCAAATTGATGGCTCAGGCTTTAACTTTTCAAAGTTTATTTATTATTAAATTAAATTACTAGTCTATCCTTCCTCCCAAAGGAGCCCAGGATAGCAATTTAAAATAAAAGTGTATTTAAAACAATTATACGTGTTTTATTGGAAAACATTAATTGCTAGCGGGTCTTTAAAAAAAATGTGCTTCCACTATTTTCCCTTGAGATTTTACTTGGAAAAGTATCACACAGATGGGACAGACTAATTTACTAGTATTAGGACTCAGCTACATTAGTAAAGAAACAGTGAACTGAATATGCTATAAACATGTAACAACACCAGATGGCACCAGACCGCAGGAAATTTTAAAATGAGGTTTTCCATAGAAATTTTTTATTTTGTTAAAACGATCTAATTTCTGACTTATTTATAGCTTTTCCCCTGTGTTTAGAACTACCCTTAATCAGCAAAACTAGACACAAACCTCCTGCAACTCTTTTCCGTTTCCCGGATTTGGGATGATCCCACTGAGTTCTTTCTTCCAGGTGACTGAAAGGGAAGCATTTCAATATAAATAAATATATTTCACAAATGAAGTGAGAGCTCAATTGTGTCACTATGCATTGGTAATATTAAAACTGGCCAATCTTCCTGGTGCAACAAAAAATTGCAGTAAAGCAGTGTGCTCCCCCTACCAATGCCTTCTAGCTGCTTTGGGGCACAAATAATTCCTAGAATACTATAATGAAAGAATATGGGTCACTGCTAATTCATACAAAGGCAAAGCTGACAGGGAAAATCCGAAACCAGAGTGACCAAGCGTTCCAGAGAGATTGGAGTAAATTTATGCAATATATAGACAATCATTGTAAACATATAAAAACACTAGCAGGACTGAGATAAAACTCACAACATTTAAAAGACACAGAAAAGATAACCTGTCTGTATGAATAAATAATAAAAAATAAAAAATTGTCCAGTAGCACCTTAGACTAACCAAGACCAACTAAGTTTGTTCTGGGTATAAGCTTTCGTGTGCATGCGCACTTCTGAAGGTATCTGAAGAAGTGTGCATGCACACAAAAGCTTATACCCAGAACAAACTTAGTTGGTCTCTATGGTGCTACTGGACAATTTTTATTTTATTTCAACTGCGTCAGACCAACGATGAAAGTTAAGGAACAGAACTGGTAGGCCCAAAGTCTTCCTTAGGAATGCTCAGGAAGGAGCCCAAAAGCAAGTTTTCAAAAAGTTTGTTAGGTTCTATAAGTTTCCTTTTACAGCAAAACCTGTGAACCTTCATTTCTAAGGAGAGATGAATTTACTGAGTTGCACCCAACTGTGTTACTTAGCTAATGGTAATGCCTCCATTTGCAAAACTTAAAATTCCCTCTCCCTCCTGCAACCCCCCACACCACTTAAATTTATTTATATTTTATTTCATAAAATTTATACACCGCTTGATTGTAAAAACAAACAAACAAACCTCAGAGCAGTTTTCAAAAACATAAAACAAGAAAATAAATACATACAAAAGTTTAAATACCAAAGCAGATTAAAATTGCTTCAACTTTCTAAGCATTTGGGTAGGCTCATCTAAACAATAATTATTGTTGCAGGCTCCGAAAAGAGAACAGTGAAGGCCCCTGCTTGGTGCCAATAGGCGGGGAGTTCCAAAGTATAGGTGCTGGTCCACTAAACAATCAAGTTCTTCCAAATGCAGAAAGGGCAATATGTGGCACCTGTTGTAGTGCCAACTCTACTCATTGAAACAATCAAGTAGGCCCAAGTAGGGTAAAGCAACCTCAAAGGTAAACTGGTCCCAAGTTGTTAAGGGCTTTATATTTTAATGGTAACACCTTGAAATTGGCCCAGTAGCAAATTGGCAACCAGTGCAGATCTCTGAGCATAGGTGCTCTATGTTGACAAGGCCTCAATCCCATCAGCAATCATTCATGCTACAGCCTTCCACACTAACTACAGCTGCTGGATCAAACACAGTTTCATAGTCCGCAACTCCTCAAAATACCAAGGCAGTTGGTCAGGTTCCAAGGCGCCAAAGAGGATGCTTAGGAGTCACATCGACTACCCATTTCATCTGACCATTCCACAGTGAGACAAGGGATTTGACAGGGTCACCAGCTTTCTCCACTGGAAAAATGCCCCAGGGCAGTGGTTCCCAATTAGCTCCGTTCTGCAGATCCCCTGAACAAGGCCAGGCCATGGACCCCCTATTTTTGAAAAGGCTTACTTCTGAATAAAAGCGCACGGGATTGGGCTCTACTTCGTTTGCCTTTGAAGATACCAGAAGACTCCTGTGCTGTGCTTCTCTGCGACTTCTTCAGTTTGTTCTGTACTCATGCTACTGTTGCTTTGTGGACAGTGCTCTGCAACTGGCCCCAACCTTAGGCTGGTCAGATACAAAAGGGAACGACATGCTTGCACCTTTAAGAGCTGAGTAGAAAAGGCAATTTCAGCAGGTGTGAGTTTGCAGGACAAGCTGCACCTGCTGGTAGTGGCAGAGAAGAGGCGATGCTCCTGAGGTGCCCTGTTCACTTTTGTACCGGTCACCCAACCAAACCAATACAACTGCAGGCGACAGCTTGCATCCCCCCTAGCGTAAGCTCCTTACAGAACTATGGGGAGGGGATTCTTATGAACATTTTTAACACCATTATAACCCTCATTATTTCCAGGAACCATGTTGCACTGGCGACTTCTTACCTCTCACCAATATAACCTCACAAACCATTCAGGTTCAAGTGAAATTCTGCACACACCCCAAGAAATTACGAGGGTGGAGGGGAGGGAGAGAAGAGAAAACTTTTCTGCATGCCACCCTCATAAACCACTGAGAAATGTTACTTTTTGTATCCTACACTGGTAAACTGAGGAGACTTTACGTACCCCCCACCCACCCACGCCAGACAAGCCACTCAGAAAAGCGACCCTTTGCCGCCCACCCCTCACAAGCCTTCCCTCAGAGAAAGCCCACCTCAGAGGCGGGAGCCCTTCCTCACCTGCCTGCCTGCCCACCTGCCCCTCTCCCACTTACTTGGCGTAGTAGACCCAGCCATCCTTCGTGGTCCTCTCCTCCCAGCCGGGGGGCAGCTCCTCGTCGCTGTCGGTGTCGTCCAGCCCCGCGTACTTCAGCGCCGCCATAGTACCTCGCGACGGTCCCAGGAAGGTTCTCCTCAGAAACGCCACCCTCCCGCTTCAATTATCGCCCGCCTCCTCTTCCCCCTCCCCGCACAGAGACGGAGCTTCTTGCAAGCAGGTTTCAGATTTTGGGGGCGGGGGGAGTTGTTGGGGTTTTTTTTTAAGGGGGGACAGCCCTTTCCGGTTCTGTTGAGCCAATCCCAGGGCGCGGAGGACGAATTGTATTATGGGAAGCGTAGTCCCGGGTGAGGGGAAAGCACGTGCCAAGCCGAGCTTTCAGCGGAAGGAAAATACAGTACCGACGTTGTGCTCGCGGGCGTTGCTGCAGCGGGCAAGTGTGGCTTTTTGTAGTCCCGTGCGAGATTCATCTTAAAGTTTGGGCTATATGTAACTGCGTCTCTGTAGTTTGTTTTTACTGTACTGAATATGCCCCGTGTATTGCTCTGTCATTGTTTGTGCTTATGTTTACGGTAAATGCATGTGGGTGGATGTAGGATTTTGAGAGAAATGCCCCGATTTGGGGGGAAGGTTGTTGAGAAGTTTTGAAAGCAGGAGCAGAAAGAGGGCTGCTTCTGCAAATGCTATTTCTACTGATAAGAATAATAAAGAGGAAATTTTCCCTCTGGCAACAGTTGCGCCAGAGTTTCAAGTTCAGCGGTTGTTTTTATACTTCAGGTGCGCCTGCAATCTTTTTCACACATGAGAATAAATCCCATTTTATGCACTTTGTAGCCACTTTGCTTTGTGCCGCAGTCTGCATTCCCAGAGAAACTCCCTAGCACCCAGCACTCTTGGTTGTAAAAACTGCATCTATAAAAATACAAATCCCAAAGTATTGCGGGTAGCTATATAGTGGATATATAGCAGAATTCAGTTTTCAGACTCAGAAAGTCTACATGAATTGCCATGCAGACTGAGTTGACAAATTAAAATGTCCATCTGATTTGTATGATTGTCCCACTAGTCAGGGAAGCTATGATAAAAACACTGCACTGCATTGTAAGTGTAATAACTGAACACAGCACCAGATGGTGCAGTATACAAAATACTATAGCAGAATAGTCTGCTTGTAATCTTTTTATGCTACGAACAATTAACCAAAAGAATGATACACAGACCATTTTATATTGCCTGTATACTTAAATCCTTCCAACCCAAAGTTTCTAACTATTTATTTCATATAATTTATTTATTATTTTTAAAAGTCTACTGCCTGATTGTACAATAGAGCTGTATCATGTACTTGTTTTATGAATCTATACATTGGTTATTAATCTGTAAGATTATTCAATTTCATATTTATTTTGTAACATGGGAAGTACTATGTTTTGTAACATGGGAAGTATCAAGCAAGTTAGTTTGAATATGGATGAATTACGAATAATCCTACATGTTTCTTTTCTACACCTCCGTGGTCAGATTAAACACCATCCCCACCCCTGCTCTCTCTCACTTTCACTCTCCGTGTAAGTATGTTAAGGAGAATGTAAGTTGAGTGGTTAATGTGACCATGATGCATATCCGCCAGGCCTCATGACAAATGTGCACATAGTCCAGCCATGAAGAGGGAATTTTGCACGTTTCGCAGTCACTATACATAATTGCAGGCTTCGGAGAATGTGCATACATATATTGAATGAATTTTGTACATTCTCCTGTCACTATGGCAATTTTATGCCTCTGATGACAGGGCTGCTGGGGAAGGGAGTAGAGAGGATGAGGAATTGATATGGGGGGGGCAAGTGAAAGTGCTTGGGGTTAAAGAGAACATTGGTAGCTCTGTGGAGGATCAAGAGGGCATTTGGAAAGAGAAGGGAGAAGAAGAGAGATATTAGCATGAAAGATGAGCTGGAGCTTCTGGAAGTAGGGACAGGGCATGAGGTTTTTGAAGGGGGCTGGGTGGAGTTGTCTGTGTTTGGGGGCAGGATTTGTGCGACAAAATATAGGCTGGTCGAAAGGGAGGGGATAGGACAGGGGTCAGCAACCTTTTTCAGCTGTGGGCCGGTCCACTGTCCCTCAGACCTAGTGGTGGGCCGGACTATATTTTTTTGGGGGGGGGGGGATGAATGAATTCCCATGCCCCACAAATAACCCAGAGATGCATTTTAAATAAAAGGACACATTCTACTCATGTAAAAACACCAGGCAGGCCCCACAAATAACCCAGAGATGCATTTTAAATAAAAGGACACATTCTACTCATGTAAAAACATGCTGATTCTCTGACCATCTGCGGGCCGGATTGAGAAGGCGATTGGGCCACATCCGGCTCCTGGGCCTTAGGTTGCCTACCCCGGGATAGGATTACAATTGGTTCTTTGAGAGGGCAGGGAGAGAAAAGAGGAGACAGAATGGGAATGGGGGTGAAGGTGAAAACACAGGTACAAAGTGGGGTGCAAAATAAGAAATAATCTACTGTAGGCAAATTTGAGCTAGATAAGCCAATAGTCTGACGCTCCATAAAGTAGCTTCCTGTGTTATTTTAATAACAGTAGCTAAGCTGACCATCACAAAATATAATGAGTTCAGAGAGACTGCTCTGTACCCCATGTAATTTCAGCACCACCTTTATTCCCAATCTTAGGCTCCTGGCTTGGAAAGATGATCTTCACCCACCCAGAGAAACTTTGTTCCCCATTAACATTGTATATGTTTTCTGAACTGAAAGACGCCAGCTCTCTGTGCTCTGGCTTGCTCAGGAGAAAGCCCTGGCAAATTCTCTCTCGCTCACTGTGCCCAGCAAGATGTGGATGTTCCAGGATGCTGAGCAGCTGTTCTGCGAAGATCCCAGTATTTGTGAAGAAGTGCTCCTGGTCTCAACAGGCTTTCATGTTGTCCAATACCATCCTGAGCCCAAGCCCTAGAATGTGGATGCTGCAAATGTGTTTTCCTGTGGCTTGCAAAGGAGTGCAATGCTGTGGTGTTCAAATAGCAGCATCAGATTCAGCACCTAACTTGAGTGGACAGCACTACTGGTGCAGTAGTCAGGCTCATAGGGCCAGTACCCACCACCAGCACAGCAACCTTTGCCCTTCAATTGAGAATATAACCTCCAATGCCTGTATAGCACTATGGCAGGCAAGGTACTCAGAGCTGCTTCCAGGACAGCTTGCAGAGGTTGGCAGCTGCCTTCTCCATGCTCCTCCTGTAACTGTGCCTTAAACCCAGGTGGAGTGTTAATCCAAGGTTTGCCTGCCACTCCCTGTCTCTGCTGAAGGTAAATGGATGACAGTAACACCTCCTCCAACCACTACCAGCTTGCCTTAACATATCTTTTACTTACACTCCTACTGTGAATGGGGAAAACAATAACTTTTGTTTCCTAGTGGAAGATCAGGACCAAGAGAAAATTTGGCTGAGTAATCATGGAAATGCTTTTGAAAGCAAGCTTTAAAAAAAAAACAACAACCAAAAAACAGAAAGTGGGGAGGGACCCACAAGTTTAAAAGTTGTGAATTCACCACTATTTAGGGCTAATGAATGATTATTTTAAGATCAGATCACACCTGGATTGAACAAACTGAAACAATGATTATGTACTCTCTTACTCTGATAGGAAGGAACCCTATCAATGGTAAGACACCAACTTTTCAAGCAGAAGGCCCCTGGTTCAATTCCTGGTCTCTCAAATTAAGCAGGGCCCAGTAGTAGGAATTGTGGGCAGGCAGTGAGGGGGGGACGTGCCTCTCTCTCTCTTTCTCTCTCTCTCTCTCTCTCTCTCTGCCTCAGACCCTGCAGGGCTGCAGCTTAACAGAGTAGATACCGGTAATGCTGCATAAGGAAGCTTCCTATGTCCTTCCTAATAAGATTTGCAGCCCATTCCTATGCATGTTCATTCAGAATTAAGAAGGTTGGCAATGTTTAACTAATAAGATTGGTTTTCAAAAACCCAGTTAACTGATTTTATATAGCCAGCCAAATTTTATTCAGAGTAGACTCATTTATTTCAGTGGGTCTACTCATGGCCAGCACACAGGTGGCCCTTTCCCATAGAAGGGGATGCCTTTTGGTGCCTGCTATGACAGATGTGGGTCATTTTATTCTATTTTTAATTTGCATTATTATCTCTAAACCTTAAAAAAAAATTCACAGGGTGGCTCACAAATAAAACTGCATAATCAACAAAACCACAAATTAGGCTTTTTACTTCAGAATTACTGGTTTTATCAACAGACAAATAGAATTCATAAGTTAATTGATTATGCCAGTAAAACTCAAATGCCTGCAATCCTATACACATTTACCTGGGAGTAAGTTCCCCATAACTCAATGGAGATTACTTATGAGTACAGTGGTACCTTGGTTTACGAACTTAATCCATTCTGGAAGTCCATTCTTAAACCAAAGCATTCTTAAACCAAGGCATGCCACAAACCAAAACAACTTCAGGATTTGCAGCGTTCTTAATCCAAGTTGTTCATAAACTAAGCTGTTCTTAAACCAAGGTACCACTGTAGACATGTACAGTGGTACTTCACGTTAAGTACTTAATTTATTCCGGAGGTCTGTTCTTAACCTGAAACTGTTCTTAACCTGAAGCACCACTTTAGCTAATGGGGCCTCCTGCTGCTGCCATGCCACCGGAGCACAATTTCTGTTCTCATCCTGAAGCAAAGTTCTTAACCTGAGGTAATATTTCTGGTTAGCAGAGTTTGTAACCTGAAGCGTATGTAACCTGAAGCGTATGTAACCCGAGGTACCACTGTATAGGCTTGCACTGTGTTTAATGGGCTGATAACTTTAAAATGAAGTACAACACATTCAAACAAGTGTACATAGGATTGGATGTCTTCGACTCCCCTGTTCACACACACACATCCATGCATTAAAACACATTGCCACTGCAACATCCAGCTCTTTTGCTTTTGAAAAATAACTTTATTGAAATGTGTAAATCATGCAAAGAGTGAAGATATTCAAATGTGTTAGATATAAAGCATGATGGGAAGATACATGTCAGAGAAGTATTCATCCCACTCACTATATATATGTTGATAGCAGGGACACTTTTTATGATAACAAGCTTTGAATTATAACAAGAGTAGTTTGTTGCCTGTGTCCTGATATCATAGGAGCCTTGGAAATAAGAAGTGTGCTTAAGAAGCCACACTGATGAGGATTTAATACCTCAGTATCTACAGTATGCTTACAGCAAAACCTCACATTCCCTCTGTCCTGCAGTCCATTATAAATCTTGGGATGCAGCTACCCTGTAATTAACCCTGCAGTGCTGGGATACTGCCTAGGATCAAATAGTGGATCTACCACTAACAGCACAATCAATTCCGTGTTGGTTGTCCTATCACCTCTGTTTATGACATTAGCAGTGTTCAAAGCAGAGCATTGATTTTCTTGCAGCAACGGAACACACAGGGAATTGCAACTGAATGGAAAATTAATTAAAAGAGGAAGTATCTGCTTTAAAAGAGAGGTTTGCAGTTTTAGTAAACAGGAAGGATTATCAAGAGATATACACTTGAACTCAACAATCCATCATGACTAAAGGCTATTTTGACTGCCCCATACAAAACTAATTACCTGAAAGTGTGGTCTCTGACTCTGGATTTGTTGTGAAGCTTGGTGATGACTGCAAACTGGCACCCCTACCATATATGTGTTTCAAAAGTGAAAGAAGGAAGCAGACCTAGCTGAGATTAAGGGATCAGGAATTCACAAATATATCGTTTGACAGTACGGCAGACTTCATCCACCCACTTTCCTTGAGCTGACTGTGAAAACAAGACACAATTTTCCCGTTTTCCTCCATTGGGTTGTGACCGGTCCCAGTTGAAGTAGTTGAGGACCATTCCATTGACATCAACAAATTTCCCTTCGTTTACCATGTCAGTGACACCCAGCCAAAAATCTGCCACACCTGACAAGCTCTTCTTGCTGTACTCTCGGAGAGCGTTGGTTTCATCGCCATCTCTGGGGATAGCAAGAGTCCCTCCCTTGGCTATGCAGTCTTCGTTTGCTTCATGGAAATGTTTTGCACCATCGGATGCCAAGTAGCATTTTTTATGGACCTTTGTTCCACGAAGACAGACTGTGAATGAAAGAAGATGGATGCAATGATTAAAGAATCCATGTTAAGTGGACCAAAGTGGTTCTTCACTGGTTATTGCTACCTGAAATTTCCCTGGATTTGGAATTTCTCTTGGCAGAATTTAGGATGGGTGGGCATCTATTTTGGTCCTAAGGGCCTAAGCCCATACAAACTTTCAGTTTGCAGTGATTGTTTTCCCATAAACACCATTTCTTCAGACACAGCATCAGCACTGTAGTTCCTTGCACCATTATTGATTTTGAGAGGTAGCAAAATACCTCATCGCAACACTTTCATCTCCTGCCGAATCAAAGAAGCAGCCCAACATGTGCTAAGGGCAATGTTAATTGGGTCTTCTAATCACAGTTTCAGTTTGTTCATTTGCAAGCTACTGAAACAGGCATAAAGATAACCAGCTATAAAGATGATGGCTGCTTATTGCTTTGCAGTAATTGATGGAGTTAATGGCTCCTTCAGCCTGTTGGCCTCTCTTTGTAGCATCATCCCAGTAGTAGATACAATGGGTTGCTTTAAAGAAAAAACTGAACCCTGGTTAGGAGATGCAGTTAATACTAGTGCATTGGGTAGACATTGGGCGGGTGAGCACTAACACTTACTGGATCCCCAAATTAACAGGAAAGGCTTGATGTGGTTGAGTGCTTTGGGCCAATCTCTGTATCTGAAATACTGAAAGTTAGCATATAAATCCCTGGATTGATGACACTGAATATAACACGAGGACATAAGAAGAGCATACTGATGGCTAATTTCAACATTTCCACAACTCTGGGTGCTTCTAGAATATCACCATTGTTGAAACTCCAGTCTCTGTCTACAGTTCTACAGTATGTACGCTTACCTCAGACTTAGCCTGAGAATGTCTATTTTGGGGTAGGATTCAATTGCATACCAGACAATTCAGGTTGTGCAATTCTAGTTGTTTGGGAAGTCCTGCACAACAGACCTGCTCCCTCAAAACGCTGGGCTTTTTGCAATAACAAAAGTGGAGGGAAACTGAGAGATAGCATTTGCTTTGACATGTCATTTAACCTTTCCACAAAAAATAAGAATGAATGCTCATTTAATAGCCAGCATAATCTAATCTCTCTGTAAATAAATCAGGATGGTCATCTGGAAGTGCCCTGAGTCCCCAAGGCTCTCTGGATAATCCCTTTTAAAACTGCCTCTCTTTCCTGTGTGCAATTACAAGTGGCAGAAGGGGGCACTGAAAAAACAGGCCTTCTTGTTACCATGTTGTGATCTCTTGGGACAACTGCCCTCCATGACTTTATTACCCATATATTATATTATGCCACTGACTCTTTAAGCTGTTTTGGTTTTGGAAGTCCAAGGAGAAGAGCCAGAGGAGGGCGGAGAGAAACAAAAAATGAGCCAGGACTGTTATTTGTACTATTTATGTTTGGAAAACAGTCCCCTCCGCCTCACCACTTTGGTTTCATGGCATACGGCAAGGAAAAACAGATATTTGTCTTGACATCAGAATGGGCTGAACTATCAGGAAATAGGTGTATACTTGGCTGTCCACCAAGGGCAGGGATCTAAAGTCCTTTTCATTACTTAGAAACACAAAGTGCCAAAGTAAAGCTAGCTGTGTATGAGGTCAACTCAGTGCTTAGCAAATAAAACCAGGACAAGGTATCTGAAAACACTATTTTAAAGTCTGCACCAAACACCCCGAGTATTCATGTATTTAATAATATCTTTAATCATTTGGTTAAAAAAAATGGAACAACAAATGGAATAACATCTTTCAGCCCATTTACCATCTATCTCTCTTCCACCACCCAAAACCCCTGTTTTAAAGCGAGCATTTAAAGTTATTTAAAACTGAAAAATATTAAGGGGAGAGCCAACTAAAGGAAACGATTCAACCCTGCAGAGCAAGGATGGAGGACTTGTGTCCCTCCAGATACTGCTGAACTATTATTTCCGTCAGTCAGAGCCAGCACTGGCTAATGGTCAGAGATGATGGGAGTTATAATCCAGCAACATCTGGAGGACCAGACATTATCCACCCCTTTTGTAGAATAATAAAAAGCAACCCTTACCTGTCTGCAGGGCTTGCATTTCCTTCAGGGAATTTACCTCTTGCCAAAGCTTGTTAATTTGACTCTTTAGGTCACCGTCTTTCTCTTAAATAAGTAAGTATATACATACATTAACATATTTAGACACATCAAAATGTTTACAGTAAGATGTGGAGTGCAATACAAAGGCTGCAATCCTAACCCCACTAACCTGGGAATAAATCCCACTGAATTATTTGCAGGCTTCCTTTAGCATGGGGAGGTAGCTGCCTGTGAAGGGTGAAGTCTGTACATAGTACACAATATACACCCATAGTTTGTTAAGTGCGCTATGATGGGTAAACTACAGTTCCAAGCATTCGGGGGGGGGGCAGGTGTGTTTTAAGTGTATGGTATGTACTTTTGGTTACAGGCAGCTTTTTTTATTTCCCTGCTCCACAATACATAGGTGAGGGGCATTTTTATTTTTATTTTGCCAGTTTTGAGTGTTCAAATCCTCATGCCACGTCAGTCATATTTGACACAAAGAGGCTACCTAGAGAAGTGCAGTAGAGGTGTGAGAAGTACCTTTGCTACCTACCCATCCCACATGCTTTAGCCTCTTTGAATGTTACTGGTAGAATGTGAGAACAGGCTATGCAAAAGTGTCTTATCATGGCACAACGTTACTTTAAGAAGAACTGCCCAGGTATGAGGTTTTTCCATGATTATTTGCTGTCTGTTATAGTAACTATCTCACGGCATGGTCCAAAGCAGAGCTGGGGGATGTTCCAGGTGTTGCTGAATGACAGTTCTTTCTTTTTCCCCCACTAAGTTTTTTCATGATACAATAAGCTAATGTAAACGAAAACAGCTACCAAAAGTAAAAATAGAGTATAGAGTCCTCTGTTAAAGGTACTTCTTAACCCTTACCACCCTCTCCCAGATCTCACCTGGGATCTTTCTTTTCTCTTCCCAGCCACTAATTCTGGGAGATCAACATTTCCCTGCCTCCTACCCAGTTCTCCCCATCCTTGACCATTGGTCAAGGTGGTTTGGGCTGATGAGGAATGGAGTCATAGAAACACCAGAAGGTGACTTATACTGAATCAGACCACTGGTACGTCAAGCTTAGTACTGTCCACACTGACAGCAGCTCTCCAGGGTTTTGGGCAGGAACTTTTCCCAGATGTACCTTGAGACTGAACCTGGAATCTTCAGCATGCAACTGAGCTATGGTCCTTTCCTACAACAACACCTGAAGGCCTACTTTAAAGACACATGAAGCTGAAGAGGTCTAGGTTTGATCTGTGCCTGGGAACTCCGGGTATAGTATGTGCGATATGTTATGTGCCCAGGCTTTTTCTATCATAGAATTCATAAATAAAACTATCCGAATCAGATGAACCAACATAGCAAAAAATAAAATAATACTTGTTAATAAATTTACTAAGGTAGCAATCAAATAATATATTTATCATAATCTTCATTCTCTGTGGCCTCCTAAGTTTGCTTACCTTTAACCCTCCGTTTGCTGTGTTTTCTGGCTTTGGAATGGACAGACTGGCCAGTTGTTTGATCCAGCAAAAGGATGGTAACAAGGAGGAAAATCAGAAATCCCATTTGTGCCATCTCTGTTTTCAGACAGTGAGCAAGAGTCATCAACAGCAGCTTGAAAGCAGTTGTGAGAACTGCAGCCCTGTAGAACTGATGGTGTTTGGCTTTATTAAAGGGTAGTGAGAGAATTGGCTGCGCTCCTTGTTTATTAAATGAGCAAAATACTCAAGCAGGCTTCAGCATAAGGTGCCCTCTTGTTCTCAGTCTTTAGCCTCTCCCACACCAGATTTATACTTCCTGTCAACTCTGACCAACTGAATTTATCAGGCTTGCAATCCAGGGCTTAACGTTGTTACTCAAGAGTAACGCCTGTATAGTTCAATACTGGAGAGTATGCTCTTTGTAACAAGGATGGGGAATCTTTAGCCCTCCAAATGTTGCTGGACTTCTACACCAGCCAGTAGCAGCCAGCATGGCCAATGGTCAGAGGCTGATGAAAGCTGTAGTCCAACAAAACAGGTTTGCCATTCCCTTTACTGGAAAAGTAGCCTATTAATCCTAAGGGCTGTTAGAACAGCTCAGCCTCCTAATGTGAGCTGTACTCTGCCCTGTATCTGTTGATCTCATAATTGTTTAATGCATGCCCTTCTTCCCAAAGGAGCCCTGGGCAGCAAACATGAACTATTAAAACATTTAAAAACAATTCTAGTTTGCAGAGTTTATTATGATCCTATACAGATATAGACCAGGAACAGCAGGTTCAAGCTTTCCATCCTGTTAATTTTATTATTAGGTTTATATCTTGCGTTTGCTCCAAGGAACTCAAGCTGCCATACTCTGCAGTACTTTGTCCTCACAATAGCCCTGTGAGGTAGGTTAGACAAAGAAACTGAGTGACCTTGGTCCAATCACAGTGAGCTTTGTTGCTGAGTGGTGATTTGAACCTGGGTCTCCCCATTATTCCACAGTGGCCCTTGCTGTCTACTATAAAAAAGGACATTTCCCTCCCAATCCCATTTAGGCAGTGGCGTAGCGTGGGGGGTGCAGGGGGGGCCGGCCGCACCGGGCGCAACATCGGGGGGTTAGGCAAATCCACGGGTTAGGGGGCGCAAATCCACGGGTTAGGGGGTGCAAATTACTTGCCTTGCCCCAGGTGCTGACAACCCACGCTACGCCACTGCATTTAGGATTGATAAAACTGACCACAAGCAACTCCCACTCTTGTCAATTTCATCATTCTATAGCACATGGGTAAATTATCATTGCAGTTGATGGGAAATGTTGCCCACTTAGAGGGAAATTATCTACAGTGGTACCTCGGGTTACATATGCTTCAGGTTACATACGCTTCAGGTTACAGACTCCACTAACCCAGAAATAGTACCTCGGGTTAAAAACTTTGCTTCAGGATGAGAACAGAAATCATGCTCTGGCGACGCAGCAGCGGCAGGAGACCCCATTAGCTAAAGTGGTGCTTCAAGTTAAGAACAGTTTCAGGTTAAGTACGGACCTCCGGAATGAATTAAGTACTTAACCTGAGGTACCACTGTACATAGCTGTCAAGTGTCCCTTATTTGAAGGGACAGTCCCTTATTCTAGCGCCATGTCCCGCTGCTGTCCCTTATTGATGGATGTCCCTTAAATGTCCCTTAAATGATGTCCCTTAAATTTCAAAGGAAGCAGCTCCTCTCCCTCCCTCCCTGCTGGCCAGGGAGGAGGAAGGCTCCAACTGTGTTGCTTGGCTGTGTTGCTCACCCAATAAGAAGTCTAAGAACGACTGGGGGGTGGAGATTGCATGCCTTGTATGTGGCTAGTTAATGCAAGCTGAGGGGTTTTTTGAATGCTGGACGCTATTTTGTTGCACGTGCTGCTGCAAACTTTGCAGTGCAAAGCCAGGCCGGGGAGCCATCTTAAGTTGAGGCTGCATAGGCCTTATGGTGCATGTGATTCAGATTCTATTCAGTTGAACCTCTGGTTACAAAGTTGGTTGGACAGTGTTCTCGACGCTACCAGCATGAGTTTGACCAGACTGCAGGAGGACAGGAAGACTTGAGAGCCTGGAACAGGTGAGGCTGCAGGTCCCTTATTTTGGCTGCTGGTCCCTTATTTTCAAGGCTGCTGGTCCCTTATTTTCAAATCTGTAAGTTGACAGCTATGCACTGTATTGCTGTATCATGGACTCTCTGCCATTGCTTGTGCACACCCTAAACACTGAATAAGAAGAGAAATAGAGCCGTTGCTTGGTATCAGAGCACATGCTCTGCATGCTTTGTCCCAGGTTTGATCCCAGGAATTTCCACGGAGAGCTGGGAGGGACCTCTCTCTGAAATCCCAGTGGGCCACTGCTAGCCAGTGTAGCCATTACTGTGCTAGATAAACAATGGTCAGATTCATCATAAGACAGTTTATGTTTCTAAGCATTTTGGGGTTAAAGGGCAGAAAGACAATACACCAACCTTCACCAACCTGGTGTCCTTCAGATGTTTTGGACTACAATACCCATCTGTACAATTCTATGCTTTATATTGCTTTCTGGTTGTCTTTGCTGAATAATAAAGACAAGTTTTGCCTGCTATGTATTAGCTGCAAAAGGCATGCTTTATCTGTGGTCTGTTGCCTTTCATGTGTCTTTTTGTATCTTCGCATTTTATAATATTATGATTTGAAACTGTAGTGCCTAGGCCCATGAAGGGCAGGATAGATAAATAAATACATGATTTGGAATGTAAGGGCTTCCCAGAGACTGGGCTCATTTACCAGTTGCTTGAAGATATTAGTTGGGCAGGTCCGCACCTTGCTGCCATCACTGGATAACTGCATCCTCAACGGAAGAAGAGAGCCTGCTGTTGTTATAGTGAAGTCAGCCATAAATATAGACATGGGTTGGGAAGCACAGTGAAGTTTTCAGTGCAAAAACACATCTTTGTTTTGATTACATCTTTGGAATGAAGTAAACAGCACGGAATGCTGCATCTTCTACAAGCTCCCGATGGTTCAGCAACAAAGTGCTCCTTATGCTGCCTTGGGAAGTCACCAGAAAGACTGGCGGCTGCTTGAAAGAACATGCCAAGCTTCCTTTAAAAAAAGCCTCAGACTTAGTCCGAGAACAGAAATATGTTGCTTATACATCTTATAATGGCATCAGTTACCCAGCTGTGGAAGCTGCCTTGATCCATTCAGGTTTGAGTTTCAGCTGAAACCATTCACAATCATTTTGGACATAATGGCGTCTTGTGAAGAAGGTAGTCTTCTTTCCTTCTTGCTTGAAGCCAGTTAATAGGCGAAAGCAGGCCTGTAAGTTAACGGAAGTTTGTAGACCATCCTGACAATCTCTGGAACAGCTTTCCTCATCCTTGACAAGGCTGGACAACTGGAATTGTCTGTGAATAGTCAGCCCACCTACCTATTGAGCATGCTGCAGGGAGAGAACCTGTGGCCTGCCAAATGTTGTTGGACTAGAATGTCCACAGGTTCCCAATTCATAGTAAGTTTGCATTGTTGTTTAGTTGTTTAGTCGTGTCGACTCTTCATGACCCCATGGACCAGAGCACGCCAGGCACTTCTGTCTTCTTCCACTGCCTCCCGCAGTTTGGTCAAACTCATGCTGGTAGCTTCGAGAACACTATCCAACCATCTCATCCTCTGTCGTTCCCTACTCCTTGTGCCCTCCATCTTTCCCAACATCAGGGTCTTTTCCAGGGAGTCTTCTCTTCTCATGAGGTGGCCAAAGTATTGGAGCCTCAGCTTCATGAGTGAGCACTCAGGGCTGATTTCCTTAAGAATGGATAGGTTTGATCTTCTTGCAGTCCATAGGACTCTCAAGAGTCTCCTCCAGCACCATAATTCAAAAGCATCAATTCTTCGGCGATCAGCCTTCTTTATGGTCCAGCTCTCACTTCCATACATCACTACTGGGAAAACCATAGCTTTAACTATACGGACCTTTGTTGGCAAGGTGATGTCTCTACTTTTTAAGATGCTGTCTAGGTTTGTCATTGCTAAGTTTGCATATATTACAGCTATTGCTAAAACTCTAGGGGGACACCTAGCACCCTAAGCTGCTTTTGCCCAGCCCATTCTCAGCTCTCTACATCTTTCTCAGTCTTTCTCAAAGCTATGTATGCCCAGCCTGGCCCAGCCCTCCACTCCATAAGCTAGTTTGTCAGTTTCAAATGCAGTGAAGGATGCTGTTCCATCACCAATGCTTGAAGGAGACTTCAGCTACCAGTCCAATACGTGCCTTTTGCCTAGGACAGCAAGATGTCACCAGCAGTGTGTGAACATAGGACATAGGAAGCCACCGTATATTGAGTTGGACCATTGTTCCACCTAGTTCAGCCTTACCTATACTGCCCGGCAGTGACTCTCCAGGTTTTTCAGACAAGAGGTATTCCCATCCCTATTTGAAGATGCTGGGGAATGAATTAGGAACTTCTGTTTGCAAAGCAGATTCTCTAAGCTGCAGCTGTTTTCCAATGGAAAATGTATGTGTAAGACATGCCCCTCCCCTTTTGGACAATCTGGCGTTCGCCATCCAAACCATTTTCTGGCCTTTTCCTAGTCATCATGGGGCATTTGCCTGTAACTTCCCTAACAACCTGTAGAAGCTACTACATTAGTGCAAATGGGGAACTTCTCCATCAGGTTCTGCTGTCTGCCCGCTCTCCTCCCTGCTTGCCTCTTTCCAGCTAGTAAAGTGGGTGGTGCTGGCTGTTGGCATCCTCACTCTCAGCATTCCCTTTGTAGAATTCAAGGAGGAGGCTGGAGACAAACCCATCATTAGTTGACTCTATACCTGGCTCTGGTTCCTCCTTACTGTTGGCATCCTTGCCTTTTGCCCTACCACTGCTAACAAGAGAAAGGTACTTGGCAACTTTGCTATGACTGTTAAATGCACTCAGTAGCAGGACCTGGCTCCTTGAATCCTCCTCAGTCTAACCCTCCCAATCCCACAACAATACTAATTTGAGAGAGATCAAATACAGTGGTACCTCGGGTTACATACGCTCCAGGTTACATATGCTTCAGGTTACATACGCTTCAGGTTACAGACTCCGCTAACCCAGAAATAGTACCTCGGGTTAAGAACTTTGCTTCAGAATAAGAACAGAAACCGTGCACCGGTGGCGCAGCAGCAGCAGGAGGCCCCATTAGCTAAAGTGGTACCTCAGGTTAAGAACAGTTTCAGGTTTAAGAACGGACCTCCGGAATGAATTAAGTACTTAACCCGTGGTACCACTGTACTGGTCTTCAGTTCATATAAGCCAGCTGTTGCCTGGATCATCCTCAAGGTGGCAGCATTTGGGGAAAAAATCAGTCGTGTCACCTTTTTTGCATTTGATAGGCATCTATCTGTTAAGCATCTAGCTTCGTATTTTATACGTGAACTCTGGGCTTTTGTTTCTGTTCAAATTCTGAATATGGGATCTATCAGGGAAGGATATATTGCCTAGTTTTGTAAGGTCAGCAACCTTTCATGTCATTATTGCCAAGCCTACTTTGAATGAATTTCTCTGCTATTTTAACCGCAGATCCTGATGTGAAGGACGTACCAGAACAGCCAAGGCAACATGTGTGGATTCCCCATACCCCAGTGTAGGAATTTTCCATTTCATACCTAATTGGTTTTGCAAGTGATTCAATAAAAATGAGGAAGGTGTATGCCGGCTCCCTCGGCCAATAAAATGAGATGAGCACCGCAACCTCAGAGTCGGTCATGACTGGACCTAATGGTCAGGGGTCCCTTTACCTTTACCTTAGAAATTGTGTAATTTACACAAGACTTTGAAATTTGATATCTCTTTTAACCAGCCAGTATTTCTCTCCCCCCCCCCCCGTGTGTTTATCTCCTTAGATTTTTCCTGTTTATTATAGGTTGTGATTTTTGCATGGTGTACAATACTCAGAGCCAAACAAGGCTTCCTGAAAATCGACAGTGCTGCTTACTGTATTTTTTATTTTTTATTATAAAAGTGAGGTTTATAAATAGTTAAATAAACAAATAAATTTCTATTTGAATTATAGCAATTATTTCTAAATATGCTTTTAGACATATATGTATGCAAATTTCATGAAACCTCTATCCTCTTCATTGGTGATGCATTCTTTCTTTTTTGTGATAATGTAACTGATTGCCCTGTAAATAACACTGCCTTTCAGTGCCAGGGTCATAGACAGCTGTGGAGTTAAGCACCAGGAGCCAGACACTGAGACTGCCCATGTTATGATCTGGTGAAACAGCACACAGTTCTGTTAGCTGTTGGTTTTGGCCAGCAGTAAGATACTTTCATCCCAAAGTCCTTTAACCCACCTACCCTCTGCAGCCTCTATCCTGGACCAGTCTCTCAGTGACAATTTCAGTTTCCTAGAAAACTGCTGCCCAAAACTATATGGCTGGTGTATCTTGTTGAAAAGCAATATGCAGCTCTAGCCCCAACCTGACTTTTCCTGTTCTAATGACAGGTGGAGAGAGTGAGAAGTGAAATAAAAGGAATATAATTAATCCACCATGGGTAAGAGATTTGGGGAGCAAAAACCTGGAAATCCACATGCTGTTTGTATTTGGCAAGGATGTGGCCTTGAGACTGGTATGGAAAATAATGCATTTCCTAGCACAGGCAAAACTGTTTCTCAGAGGGCTGTAGGAGGTGTGGGGTTGATTGAGCGCAGCCAAGCGTGATCTCCTGGAAATGGAAAAGAGTGAAGGCTGTTAGCACAGGGAAGTGCTCAGAAAAAAGGATGAGTGGGACAAGAAAGGAGGCTTACCCACCTCCCTCTTTCCCTTTATATATAAAAAGTGTTCCTTGATTGCATCCTTCCCTGCCTCCTTCCCAACCTCCCCCTCCCATGTATGACATGTCCAGATCCTCATTTGCTTGCCTACAGTTGAGGAAAGTTTACACTGTAGGGATGAGCTAATCTGTCCATTCTGGTTTTCTTGAGTTTCTCATTTTACCAGCCTCAAGTTGAGTTCTCCACATCTCCACATCAGTTTGCCCTTTAAAAAAGAAAGTCCTCGTGGAAATTAATTAGCATTGTAATGGGAGCTTCTCCTAATATACACATTTTAGTATGAAATCTTGCCTAACATACACATTTACCCTAGTATATGCATTACTTTAGGGGAGAACTGCATTGCAAAATTTAGAGAAGTGTGACTTTGAAGGAAAACTGTGTTTTAGTTAATATATTGTTTTGAGAAGTGCAGATTAGGTTGGTAGGTTCTCCTTTAAATGTGAACATATTTGAATTTCTCCTGCCCCACCCCCACCCCTAGTTATATGGCATTGACTGATAATTAACCATTTGTTTGAAAGGTTTAAACAAGATTTTAAAGAAAGAGGATTTGAGGAAAAGGAATCAAAATTTGAACAAGAAATATTAAATAATGATTTTAACATTTTGTCCAAAATGTATAAATTGCTGCTGGAATGGCATTTGAAAGATGAGGAGGTTAAAGTTGGTTATGATTCATTGGGCTAAAGATTTTGGATATAACATACAACAGAGTGACTGGGTGAAATTATGGAAAGAAGGTTTAAAGTTTACTGCATGTAATGCATTAAAAGAAAATGTGATGAAAATGATGTATAGATGGTATATCACTCCTGTTAAGCTAGCAAAAATATAAAATATAAAACTAGCAATAAATGTTGGAAATGTAAAGAAAAAGAGGGAACATTCTATCATATGTGGTGGGAATGTAAAAAGGTGAAATGTTTTGGGAGATGATATATAACAAGTTGAAAGAAATGTTGAAATATACATTTACAAAGAAACCAGAAGCATTTCTATTGGGAATGGTGGGAAGTGATATAAATAGAAAAGAATGTAAGCTTTTTTATATGCAGTAACAGCAGCTAGAATACTATTAGCCCAGAAATGGAAGCAAGAAGAATTGCCAACGATTGAAGAATGGAGGATGAAGTTGATGGGCTATGTAGAATTAGACAAATTAACAGGAAGGATTCAAAACTGGCGGGAACAGAAATTTACCGAAGACTGGAGTAAATTTACGAACTATATGAAAAGTATTTGTGATGGTCAGACGACGTTTGTAGGTTTGCAAGAAGTTCTGTGAGGAGTATTGTTCGAAATATTGTAAAAATGGAAAAGGGGAGATGATAAGTTAAGAGAGGTAAAGACAATATAAAATTAAGTAATGCATAAAAAGAGGTTAAGACGGAAGATCATCAGAGGTCTGATGGAAGTCCAAAAAAGTGTATTTGTAATAATTTGTGTGGTACGTTTTATAATTTGTATGTTAAAATTAATAAAAATGTATTTTTAAGAAAAGATAATTAACCATTTGTTTGTGGGCAGGTTATACAATGGCACATCAAGCAGTTGTTATCATACATTCCACTGATGCATATCACTTTTCCTTACTGGAGGTTTCCGGAAGCAGGTTTCACTGTTTCACTAGGGGGCCAATTCTACTTTAATCGTGCGACCTGAATTTGTGACTGAATCCCACTTGAAAATAACAACAGTCTGGAAACAGACCACGTCTGAAAACCCAGAGACTGCCTACTTAAGAAGACAATGACGCACTGCCCACGCCTCTCATCGCTCTTTGTCCTTTGCATCTCCTCTGCTTCCTTTTGCTGATGAACTGGAACCTGAGGCTTGTGCTGAGGCAGTTAAAGTAGTTTCCTGTCCACTGCAATTAAGAACAAAAGAGTGGTTTGATCCAGACCCCTGCTGGATCAGACCAAAGCTCCATCTAGCCCAGTAACCTGCTTCCCACGGTTCCCAGACAGATGCTCATAGCTCTGGAACTCATGGGCTTGCAGTGCAGTTGAATGTTGGAAGATTCAAGACAGAGAAAAGAAAGTACTTCTTCCTGAAGCATGTAGTTAAACTATGGCACTCCCTCCCACAGGAGGCAGTCATGGCCACCAACCTGGATGGCTTTAAAAGAGGATTCATCAGATTCATGGAAGAGAGGGCCATCAATGGCTACTAGCCACAATGGTTTGCACCTTCATCATGTGACCATTTCTGGTCATCAGGTTATACAAGGTTTATGGCATTGCCAAGACATGGAAAAGCTATTTGATCCCTGAGCCTGGGAGCAGAAATGAGAATATACACTAAAATCGAGGGTACCATTTTATGCTATCTTAGATTCCTCGTGGAAAAAGAATTGTCTGCCTCCAGTCTGGGTTGGGGGGGCAGCCTCTCCCCCTCTCGTTTCTGTACTAAGCAGCAATCTTGTCAGAAAATATTTAGTCAAGGATGCTGTGATGGGCATTTGAAAACGATGAAGAACAAAGAGGCCTGTTTTAGTGAATGGGTCACTGAACGATTGTGTCATGTTTTCCTTCCCGAGAAGCATCTCAAAGCAATTTACAATCTATGTAAAAGAGCTGTATATGTATAAACAGCTGAAACAATTGCATAAATAAAAACAACAATTATAAAAGCAGTTTAACAACAGCACAGACATAAAATTAATCCAGCCCTAGGACAGAAGCCAACTGGGGTAAAAATCATAGGCGGCTAGTTGAAAAGGGAATATCTGTAGATAACATCTTATCAGGTGGGTAGTGATAATTGGGTGGCTCCAGAAACAATGGATTGTATCCAGTATTAACTTTACTCAGAACTGGCTCATTCTTATGGTTCTTTTGAGTATGGCTTACCTGGATAAAACCCACTAGTTTGAAGAAGTGAAAAGGCTGTGGACCATTATTAAAGGTAAAAGTAAAGGTACCCCTGCCCATACGGGCCAGTCGTGACCGACTCTGGGGTTGCGTGCTCATCTCGTTTAAGAGGCCGGGAGCCAGCACTGTCCGAAGACACTTCTGGGTCACGTGGCCAGCGTGACAAAGCTGCTCTGGCGAGCCAGCACCAGCGCAGTACATGGAAATGCCGTTTACCTTCCCGCTGTAAAGCTATAAAGCTATAAAGTGGACCATTATTAGGGGAACACAATTTAAATCCATGCTCTATAGATCCCTAGTATACTGTGACTGAAAGCTGGGCGAGTGAATGTGATAGCAGGAAGATTTGGGGGCGTGTGTCCACTAACCCCTTGCTACCCTTTATCATCATCCCTGGCTGACAAACCCAGGAGTACCGTCCCTAAAGTAAACAAAAGGGGGACAAAAGATACTTTAATCAACCTTGTCATATCCATGGCTTCCTATTTTTTGAAAAAGAAAGAAAGAAAGAAGCCAATTTATCACAGAGACAGAGAAAGTGCACATGTCTATATATTGAATCAATGGCTAGAGATGCTGCAAGCATTATCATCCTACTGATGAATAAAGTCCATATTCCTCAGAGCACTGGGAGAAGCCTTTGATTTTGATGTGTTTTACGTGGGCAAAAGATGAAATGGAGTGTGTTATCCCGAGTCTGCCTTATGGATTGAATAACATTATCTTTGAAGGGAGAGGACAAAAAAAGGTCTGCTTTTTGCATTGATCATTGTATGTGTCTGCTGGCAAATTTCCTGATTAGATGCTTCTCCTTCACTTCCTAGATCTGACTTCAGCCTGTTTAATGAGCCCTCTAATGCAGTGTCATTACTATCAATCTGAGTGTCTCTGGTGCAGGAATGAACCGAGACCCACGGCTATCTAGGGGTGGGGAATAATTGGCCAGGCAACAATACATCTGAGTGAGGATGGGGGAGAAATTAAATTCAGTTCACATTTAAAGGTGAACTCACCTAATTCATACTTCCTAAAACAATATAAGAACCGAACCACAGCTATCCTTCAAACTCTACACTTTTCTGAAATTTGCATTGTCGTTCTCCAGTAAAGCAATGTGTACAAAAATGCATATAGTAAGGTAAATTGTGTATAAAAATGCATATAGTAGTGAAAATAACATTCTAATGTACAGTGGTACCTTAGGTTAAGAACTTAATTCGTTCTGGAGGTCCGTTCTTAACCTGAAAGTGTTCTTAACCTGAAGCACCACTTTAGCTAATGGGGCCTCCCGCTGCTGCCGCACCACCGGAGCACGATTTCCGTTCTCATCCTGAAGCAAAGTTCTTAACCCGAGGTACTATTTCTGGGTTAGCAGAGTCTGTAACATGAAGCGTCTGTAACCCAAGGTACCACTGTATTGTATATGGGGAAATTGCTTTGCAAAAATGTGTATTGTTGCATGAACCCCAATTTCAGAGCAGCAAGAGATTCTAGGGATGCCAGATGCTAGGGTTTGGTTTCCTTGGAATGGTTAGTGAAGGCTGTTGCATGTTTAGTATATGTGGTTTTATTTGCACATGTATACAGTCTATGGAAGGGCTCAGAGCATTAACACTCTAACAGTTATTGCTTTCTCATGAGGCTTTGAGGGGGTCTCCAAAGCCATAGCTTTGGATTTCGCACACACAGCAATTCAAACCTCCTTATCCCTCTTCCAGATTCCTGCATCAGCCTAAACTCACACACAGATTAGCCCCGTATTAGGGTGACATGTCACCCAGCCATATGGGGTGAGAATAGGCCTACCCCCATCCTCCTGAAAACCTCTCCCATTTTCCCTATGGCAGCATATCTCTTCTTAGCTAACTCCTTACACATGCAAATGGATGTCTCCCAGCCCCACTATCCTAACAATTGCTCCTCTTCTGCCCAGTGCTTCTATCTGGGTCTGGAGCCCATTAATTATGTAGCAATATTTATTATCTTGGGGATGCGGGTGGCACTGTGGGTTAAACTACAGAGCCTAGGACTTGCTGATCAGAAGGTCGGCAGTTCGAATCCCCGTGATGGGGTGAGCTCCCGTTGCTCGGTCCCTGCTCCTGCCACCCTAGCAGTTCGAAAGCACCTCAAAGTGCAAGTAGATAAATAGGTACCGCTCCAGCGGGAAGGTAGATGGCATTTCCGTGCGCTGCTCTGGTTCGCCAGAAGCGGCTTAGTCATGCTGGCCACATGACCCTGAAGCTGTACGCTGGCTCCCTTGGCCAATAAAGAGAGATGAGCACCGCAACCCCAGAGTCGGCCACGACTGGACCTAATGGTCAGGGGTCCCTTTACCTTTTCCTTATTTATTACCTTGAATTTGAACACCTTCTGATAAAGGTTGTGGGCAGCTCTTAGTCATGAACAGCTCTTGGCAATGCTTCAAGGTTATCCACCTGTTAAAGGAGCACTGGCGTTTAGTCATAAGGTCTCTGAGAATGTTTGTTGCCAAGATATAAAAGGGATTGGAAACTCACCTTGATGAACGTCAGCATAGACCATGACTGTATAAGGTGCTACTTATCGGCCATTGGAGGAGTCCTACTATTGCTCTCTTCCAGGGGATTCCTGGTGACTGAAAGAACATAAGCTGTCTATCTTTTGCTTCTGCTTTTCTCTTTGTTTCCTGTTTTGTTTTGTTTTCAGCTGGCCTACAGATTAAACCCATTTATCAAGGAACAGACTTGGTGTGCTGCTCTTTGCCTTGTCTGAATCCAAAAAAGACCTCTTTTCTTGATAGAACACAGATCAAGTCAGGGAAAAGCACTTCAAGCAGGCAGTGAACAGGGCCAAAAAGGTGATGTGGTTTCAGAAGATTGGGTGCAGCTTAGGGAGAAAGTATGCCTTTCAAGGGCTAGACATATAAGCCTAGATGTGAGGTTCCGCAGCCTTGGGCTAATAGCATGACCCCACTTTTTAGTGAAGACAGCATTGCCCTGCACCCATGCAACATATGCCTAAGGCTATAGTATCTTGTAAAATAAAGGAATTACAAACAAAAAAGCAAAGAAGAGAAAATAAATCTTGTCCAAGTTACAGAGATGGAGAAAAAATTCCCAGTATGGCCCAAATGATTGTTGTTGCTTTTTCTTTGACTCTTGTTTCATATTTTGCCTACATGCCTGAGCCTGTTCCCATTCATATTATAATTATAGCTCTGCTTGCTAACCATGATTTTGAAAAACTAATTAAATCCGAACTATAAAACTTGTACCTATTTGGAAAAGAAAGGAAAAGAAAAGGTTCTGATGATCAAATGTAAAGTTTTATTTTCACATGCAATCTTCAATGTACGAGACAGAAAAACAGTTAAATTCGATTCTATATCATTTTGTGCAGCTGAGAAAATATGGGTTAGATGTGCTAGGAGCATCTCAACTCACTTCTGCTGGCAAGCAAGCTCCACATTTTTTACCTGTTGAAGTCTTCAATGGTAGCCCAGCACATGGTGTATTATGGTAGTCCTGCCTAGTGATTATTACAGCGTGAAATTTAAGCACATGCTTAACCATCTCATGTAAATTCAGTGAGACCACAGAGTTCTTGTGTTCCATCCAGACTAAATCTACAGCCCTAGACACACTTGCCTGAGAGTAAGGGCACTTCCAGACTGCCATCAAAAATTCAGATTCCACAGTTGGAGTTGATTGGGATGTTCTGAGGGGGGTCTGCTTCCTTAGCACATTCCCTACATTCTGCTCTGCCCTGGGATGATCTGGGGTTCATCTCAGCTTTGGTTCTGGCTTCAGGATTCAGCCAAACCCAGCAGACATCCCTACTAATCTCCCTGCAAGCCAAGGATGAATGCTAAATAAGCAGGTCATCTGGAAGCACCCTAAGTCCCATTGAAAATGGGGCATATATAGGAATAGTCATGTTTAGGATTGCACAAACTGTTACACTCAATGGGACTTCAGTGAGTCATGGGCACAGGAAGGGTTATGCTATGACAGTCCTTCAATGCTAGTAGTTTGCCTTAGTAATTACATATGTGCACCTTATTTCTAAGTGTGCACTGTGTAGCTAATAAAACTTGTAAATTTTCACCAGAAAGCAGGCCTATTGCCTCCAAGTCAGAAAGAACTGTCCTTGAGCAGAGCAGGTGTAGTCCAACAATCTCTGGAGGGCCACAGTTTCCCTGTTCCACTACAGACTGTAGGTATGGAGTCATGTTTTTGAATGTTCTCTCATGTTAAAAGTTCCCTGCAAGTAGAAATCTTGTATTGCAAGAATAACCAAGCATTGAAAACTAAACCAGCCCAGCTGGAATAGAAGCAAATGCTGGATATTCTTTAGCCCTTCCTCCAAGGGTTCTCCTTGGTTTATACAGGGGAGCAGTATACAGGGGGAGCCAGTGTGGTGTAGTGGTTAAGAGTGGTAGTCACGTAATCTGGGTAACCGGGTTCGCGTCTCTGCTCCTCCACATGCAGCTGCTGGGTGACCTTGGGCCAGTCACACTTCTTTGAAGTCTCTCAGCCCCACTCACCTCACAGAGTGTTTGTTGTGGGGGAGGAAGTAAAAGGAGATTGTTAGCCGCTTTGAGACTCCTGAAGGGGAGTGAAAGGCGGGATCAGTGGCGTAGCGTGGGTTGTCAGCACCCGGGGCAAGGCAAGTAATTTGCGCCCCCTAACCCGTGGATTTGCGCCCCCTAACCTGTGGATTTGCACCCCTAACCCCCAGATGTTGCGCCCGGTGCGGCCGGCCCCCCCTGCACCCCCACGCTACGCCACTGGGCGGGATATCAAATCCAAACTCTTCTTCTTCTTCTTCTCTTCAAAGTCTCAGGCTAGAGGTATTTCTTACCTTTGCTATCTTAGGTCCTTCTAAGCAGAGATTCTTGGGACAGAACTCAGGAACATCTGCATTCAAAGTGCCTACTCTGTCACTGAGCTATGGGCCCATCCTGAGCTCACCTCTGGTCAGGAGCAGCACTCTCTAATAAATGACACCACCCAAAGTTAATGCTATGCTTAATATTTTATTCATATTTTCATGTAAACATCATTTGCTTGGTAGGCACAATATAACAAAAGCTCTAAAGCAACAAATAACAATTAAAACAAGTGTTCCGGTTCTCTTCCTTCAGGCTGATGGTAAAGAGAGGCCATCACAGTTCCATTATCGAAATTGAGAAATAATTTGCTTTCACTGGGAGAAAATAACCAATTAATTAGAGAGAAATTGAAAGCGCCCCACTGACAGTGTTACAGTTTGGAGTTCAGTAATGATTCCGTTTCCCCTGTACCAGTAAAACACTGAGGAAATGCTAACCCCTTTCTGCAGTCTCTTGTACTACCCAGAAGAGGTGATTCAACCATTTGTACTTAAAGAAGTAGGGCCATGTCCCTCAGAGTAGTCCCATGAAAGTCAACACTAAATTTGTGATTAGATGTAGGTGTGAAGAACAAAAGGTGACATAGTCTCTCCACTTGAGAATGCATGTGGAGTAGTTACATATGTGGATATTCTCTCACAAGGAACACTAGCATATCATTTAAAGGCTAGACTCTACCTTAATTTCAAAATACAATGTTGTTTTTTTAAAAAAAATATCTGTGAGGTGCAAACACACAGCTACATGCTCCCCCAATGTATTTGAAACGGGCCATCTCTCTAAATCTCTTTCTAAGCGTTTGATTGGACAATTGAGATTGGGCATTGGGTGATTATGTGCACTGTTGTAGAGCCATCATATCCAGACAAGGAACATACAGTTTGAAATGGCCTTGTGCTCCCAGTCATCTCTCTAACAGATGGGAGTATGTATGGAGCTCATTTTCGAAGTGAGCAACAATGCAATGTTGGCATGGTAGGAGAATGCAGTTTTCTGAGAATTTCAAGCCAGGAATGTGTGTGTGTGTGTGTGTGTGTGTGTGTGTGTGAGAGAGAGAGAGAGAGAGAGAGAGAGAGAGAGAGAGAGAACATGAATGAATGTCTCATGTGGTTTGCACCTGTTTGTGTACTTAAATCTTAAGTATCAGGATCAAATCCTGACTCTAGTGAAAATGGTGCAAATTAAGTGGAGGTCAATAAAGGTGGGATTTCAGTTTCAACCTAGTTATAGTAAATTTGCATGAACTCTGATTAAACTTGACAGCAAAATGTTCTTTCAGTGCAATAATATTTCCCAGGGATGGGAGGCCTCCTGGAGTGATTCCCACAATCAGATCTCAAAGCAAAAAAAAAGAGTTCCACCCACATCTTGCTTCCTGATGATACAAAAAGGCATAACACTAGGGAACTGAGAATGAGATTGAACTATATGTGTGACTCATTAATGGAACGCATTGGACATATGTATGTGTATCTTGCTGCACAATTTGGTCCTGGAAGCAGCCAGCATTTGTAAATGCCTATGATTCAATTGATCCATTTTGAATTTGGCATGAATCCACAACCCTCACCAACAACAGTAGATGCTTAGGAATACTGTACTACATATTGACCCCTACAAGTTGGACCTTATCAATGCATCTCTAAAGCAAAGCAAAAATCCTGATCTGGTGCTGATTAGGCTATTAGTTTTGTAGTGTCTTCAGCTTACACTCAGGAAAAATGTTTAATCTTCTGTCTTATCTGATGGAAGTACTCTGAGGAGAATCACAGCAAGAACAAATGTTGTTCAGCCTTAAACATGTGATGCCAAAAAGGTTGTGGAGAGCAGGGCTCAGGGTTTCTAAATGCACTTTAAAAAACAGAACACTTTAGACCTTTATGTTAAACACATAAAGGTCAGGAGTAGACAGTAGGACCAGTGAGCAGCCCCCTTTATACTTTGTGCATGCTCAGGATAAATGCTTGATTATAACTTAGGTGTGAGTTCTTGTGAGTTATATTTGCCACACATAGTTCAAAATGAAGTGAAAATTTGTGCAGCAAAAAGTAGGCGGCAGTAAGTCTTCTTAGATTTGCATCTGCAGTGTTAAAGTTACTATGCTATGCAAACCTATCTGGGAGTAAGCCCACTGGACATGGGACTGTCTTGTGAGAAAACATGCATGGGTTGAGTAACACAGTCAATTCTGATTAAATCAACAATACAGTCGTGTCTTGGAAGTCGAACAGAATCTGTTCCGGAAGTCCATTCGACTTCAAAAACGTTCAAAAACCAAAGCTCCTGCAGCCAATCGGAAGCTGCGGAAGCCCCATCAGATGTTTGGCTTCCAAAAATAGTTCAGAAACCAGAAGTCACTTCCGGGTTTGCATCATTTGGGAGCCGAAACATTCGGGAACTAAGCTGTTCAAAAACCAAGGTACGACTGTACTGGAGTGAATACTGGAGCTCATCTTGTGAATGCTCCAATGCTGGTATACATTATAACTTTGCCTGCTGAAAAATGGTTTCAGATGGTGATTGTGTCAGGATGGGTCGAGCCATAACCTAGACCCATTTTGCAGCATTGAGAAGATCAGTTCGCCATGGGAAAACAACCTTAAATGTCAACTTGCATTTACTTCGGTATTTTTTTTTTTAATGATTTTTTTTCATGCTCCTGGCTTTTGTTGTTTTCTCTTTGGTTCATCTGTAAAAGAAATGAACCACATCCTGGCTCAGCTCATTTCAACAGAGACAAGTACCCTTAAGCAGACCTGCCCTCTCCCAAATAAAGTATTTAGAGGGATGTATCTGCCCACTCTTTTCGTTTTCCTGGCTAACCCAAAGAATGACCCAAATGTATATGAAACACCTGGTCATTCATAACTATGGTTTATTGTGTGAATTGTCACGTATGAGGAATTATTTGATTGAAATACTGCTCCATGGAATACAGTGGGACCTACATCTGAGTAAATGTGCATAGGATTGCTCTGTAAGTTAAATGTTGTTCTATCTCACACCCGCCCGTTCTAGCTCTACCTTACTTTTTAATTAAAAATGAATGGCTGCTTCTTTTAAATACCTCAGCTGCAGTCCCAGTGGCTATGACATTCCAAATGGCTTGATTTTGCTTGCACACCAACTGCAAAGTGCACCCCAATATGGCACTTTTACTTTATATGAGGAATAGGATAAAGAGATATGCTGGAATTATGCTAAATTGTTCATACAAATCTGATTATTTCTTCTAACACTTAGACAATTATACTTCCAACCTCCCTCCCACCCCACCCCCCACCGGGCCCTTTTTAAGCATTTCTCATCCTTATACAATTTTGTTCATATCTGTAGCTTTGTTGATTTAGAGTCAGGCTAAATGCTAGTAGGCTCAATATATAATGATTTACCACCCAAATCCAATTTTCATGTGAACGAAGGAGACAGTTATACACAGAACGCAATGCGAGAAAATTAGAAAAATACCAGAATGAGAATCATTAAAATGACACACTGTGTTAATCCAAATCCATCCTTGTCACTGTGAGGAAAAAGGTTAGCAACTGATTTTTCTTTGCTGTCTTGGAAAAATGATGTTAAGTTTAACAGTTCAGCTACACATTTAGGTGAGATGTTTTCATTAATTAGTGTGATGTACAATACTAGAATTACATGGGTGTGAGTGAGCTGTGTCAAGGCGGAAGGGGAGGCACTGGGGTCTAAGAGACCTCTCTCTTGGGGCCTGACATGGTTCTCAGTTAGATCAGTGTGTGGTGAAGTGCTTCAAACTGAGAGAAGAATTACTTAAATTAGGTCAGCTCTGTTTTGGTGCTTGGATTAATAAACATTTATCCCAATGTGATGTACAGAGATGGCTATCATTGACCAACCTTTAAAAATATTAAGAGTGCACTTTTGAATGATCAGGGAATTCTGTAGCTCTTTGTGGCAAAGGAACTTTTTAGAACTTTGGGGGGGGGGCTGTCATGTTTATAAGGCAATAAACTTAGATGGGCCATGTTTATAAGGCAATAAACTTAGATGAGCCAACAGTAAACATATTTGTTGGCACCAGGACTTTCCCAATTAATTAATGGGTTCTGTCCACTAATGTACATGTAGTTATACCAATCAGTGCTTTTCTGTCACCTAGTCTATTTCTCTGTACACCAAACAATAAAGAACAAATGAGGTATTTTATTGTCTTGAGAGTTTAAGAAGGACTTGTTGGTTCAGAAGTATCATCAGGGGATGGAATGGATAGTGAACTGTCCTGTCAGCAGCCTGCATTTGTGCTTCAAAAGAAAAGTTCTCACTCTCCTCTAAAAGCTCCTTGCACAGCTGGGGGCATCAATAAATCCTTGGTGAAAATTCTAATTGACATATGTGTTGAAGGCAGTCTTGCCTCTTTGTATAGATGGAGATGCTCGGTATCTCCATCATTTGGTTAAAGGTTGAAATTTGGAGTGCAGAATGTGGGTGCTTTCTCCCACCTTGAACAACATAAGCTGTTGTATGAGTCTAATATGTGGGCCTATTTACATGGAGGCCCAATTCACAAAGCGCTCTCTCTCTTTCTTTTTAAAAAGGAATGACAGGAATCAAGCCTACTCAGCCTTCTCTCATAATGCCTAATATGCAATGCTGAAAGGAGTACACATACCCGTTTTGTCCACCACAGAATTATCCTTAGGCAGGTGGGTGGGTGAGCTCACCCACAGAAATAAATGATTATAAATGTTTTTATAATCATTTCACTGGCCAATGGAATAGGCGAGGTTTAAGAAGAAGCCAACCAGAAATCACCCTTCTAAATCTGGCTTGAAAACTTGCCTTTTTGAAACCACAAGAGAAGAGGTTCACATTTCAGTTTACTGTGAATGCTAATAAGGCTTCAGACAGGAACTCAACAGGCAAACTGGGTGGCATGTGATGGAATGTTATAATACTGGACTGGGTGGGAATGGCACTTGAGTTTCAAAACATCAATGATCAACAGCTTATAGCTCAGCTGACTGCAGACAAAAAAAGAACAACACACACTGTACTAGAGCATTTGTTCACTGGTGCACAAAATGGACCTCCCAGTCATCTTCCCTTCTTTTGCTCTATCAATTCTTCCCGCTTTCATTCCCTCCACTCATAGCTATTGCTGGATGAATGGCATACGTTCTTTATTCTCATTGTCCCCCTCGTGGTCTTCTTCCTCTTCGCCAGCTTCACTGGTTTCTGTACTGTCATTGGCCATCTATGAACAAAACAAAGGAAATCAAGAGGTTGGATGGCCACCTGTCATGGATGTTTTAATTGAGATTCCTGCTTGGCAAGGGGCTGGTCCCTTCCAACTCTACGCTCCTATGATTCTATGCAATGCATCAAGAAAAAATGCCAAGGATAGCAGAGTTGGCCCATAAGGCAACATTTTTTTAAAATTAAAGGTTTCACACCTACAATGTTAGTTCTACTCACACTAGAGTTATTAAAATTGATGGACCAAAGTTAGTTATGCCTAGGGGGTGAAGTTCACAAAAAGTGATCTCAAAGTCATTAAAGAAAAAAGAATGCATGTTCACAAACAGAAATCTTGCAAATGTCCTGTGATACTGATTGTCCAGAATGAACCTTTTACTCTAAGCTTTTAACTCAAGGGATCAGAGTCAAAAGTGTATCTTATGCATATTTACTCAGAAGTAGGTTTCACTGAGTTCAATTGTATTGTATTCAAATACACAATCCTACTGTGAGGTGAAGAAAGGATCACACTGGGAGGTGGCCCAAAGGACAGAAGTCATTCTTGTGTGCCCTGGGGGCAGGTGATTTGCATTTGCAGTTCACATTTCTTTTGGCTAGAATGATAAAGATTGACATCAGAACCAACTTCACTGTTGCCATTTAAGGCTGCACAACAAGCCCATACAGTGGTACCTCAGTTTACGAACTTAATCCGTTCCGGAAGTCCATTCTTAAACTGAAACTATTCTTAAACCGAGGCGTGCTTTCCCTAATGAGGCCTCCCAGCGCCGGTGCCCTTCCACCGTTCGGCTTCCGTTCTTAGACAGAGGTAAAGTTCACAAACCGGGACACTACTTCTGGTTTTGTGGAGTTCGTAAATTGAATAGTTCCTAAATAGGGCTGTTCTTAAACCGAGGTACCAGTGTACTGCAGTAAGGAGTAAGAAGATCAGTGTCACCATGGACTGAGCAACTGTGATAAAAACTGCAAATGCAAACTGAGTTAAGAAAAGCAACATGTCCCATCCCTAGTCATGTCCATGAATTTCAATTGTTTTGCTCTGAGTAAAATTAAAATTTGAATACAGCTCCAAATCCATATTATGTCAATAACTTTGTTAGGATAAATGATGTGCAGAAACTGCTTTCTTGACAATTGGACCCACTATTGTTCTCATCTGCTCAATCCACCAGAGCTTGACTTCGCATGCAGGGGAAGTCCCTAACTCACCAAGGGTTTGAGGACATGTGTTATCACTTAATCACCAGTGGAGCTTGAAAGCAACAGCCCTTCTCATGCTGTTTTGCCTTCAGCAACTGGTACTCAATGGCATACTGTCTCTAAGAGTGGAGATAACTTCCATTATGGCTTGGGGCAACTTCAGATGACCTACTTTTAATGAGCATTCGTCTGGATTTTCTGGCGCAAAACTGATGTGAAGGTTAATTATATCCAGTCTTTACTGAGCATTCATTATTATTTATTTGCAGGATGTTACTCATTCATCCATTGCAAGTTTTTAAATGTATTCTCTACATCACTTTCCAAACTGCAAAAAGTCAGATTCTTTTAACAAGTAGATTTGTTGTGCTAGGGAAACAGAGCACTTTAATCCATTTAAGCTGCATAAACTGGATGTTCTGGTATACATTTGCACAACTCCCACAAAATACTGACAGTTTAGAGGCATCCTACAACTTATTTATGGATCTATTTTCCTACATTAATTTGCCTAATCCTTTTTTAAAAGCCACCAAAGTCAGTGGCCATCACTACATCTTGCAGCAATAAGTTCCATAAATGAATTACGCATTGTGTCCACATTATCTATTAAAAAGCAAGAGTTCAGACTTTTGTTATGGAAAGCAAACTGTTCAGAAATTTAGTTCTTAGGCCATAAAAAGAAATGGAACCAGTGAATGAATTATGTGTAGAATCCTCCATCACTCTTTCACCACAATGAAATATGTCCTATATAGCAACCAAGAAAAAATAAGGGGTCTGTGTTGATGTAAAAATGTGTAGATTTCATGAATGTGATTAATTAAAGTGAAGGCTGTTTGCAAATGACTGTTCCTTCCTTGTTAATCCAGTGTAACTTTGCAATTCTATGTTCCCTGGGAGGATATCCCAGGGCTATATGGATCATGAGATCTTCCATGCCAAGGGCAGAGAAAGAATTCTGGCCTTGGAGAAGGAGATCAGGTGTTGGATGACACTTCCCTGTAGCAGCAGAAACTTCTATGGCCCTTGTCCTGCTGATTGTCAGAGTGCTGATGCCAGTAAGACTGAAAACAGTGCAGGGAAAGGGGCAACAGTGTAGGGAAAGGAACTGATCCAACACTTCCCATTCTCCCAATACACCCCAAAGCCAGAAAGAAACTTATGCGAGCTCTAATTTGCCTTCCATTTGGAACAATTGAAAGGACTCCCCTCCCAGAAATGAGTGGAGAAATGGATGCTGTCCAACCCTCTAAATGTATTGTTAAGAGATAACAAAACCTCATGGAACCAGGCACAGAATTGGTCAAGAGAGCATTCCACAAATAGGGAGCTACGCCATGTTGGGCAACACCCACTGCTGCAATGTGCCCCCCCCCCAGAGGGTTCAACAATAGTGAATGTGACCATCTGTCCAAAAAAGAAATTAGTCACCACTGCCTAAAACTTATTTTCACTTACCAATGGAGTTGGTGTTTTCTCCACATCCAAAATTAATTTTCCTATGTTGCCTCTGTCATGGATTCTTTGCATTGCTTCTTTCACCTATAAGGTAACAAACGCCCAAGTTACATCCCCTTTGTGATGCACACAAACAAACAAACAAACAAACAGTTCACCTTTGAATACAAGCATATTTCATGACGCAAATACAAACGAACTCGAATCTATAATAATAATAATAATAATAATAATAATAATAATAATAATAATAATAATTTTTTATTTATACCCTGCCCTCCCCAGCCAAGGCCGGGCTCAGAGCGGCCCAATGAGAATATGCTGAAGTACCAAAAATCAGATGAGAAAGGTGTGCAGTACATTAGTGATAATAAAAATGAACCCATTCAACCAAGTGTTAAAAGAGAATGTTGAATATTAAGACTACAATCCTCAAATGTGAAATTGCTAATCTTATGATGAAAATACACAACTCCTACCTAATATAAGTCTCTATTTCTGAGGGCCATAAAACTATTTTTTTTAAAGAGATCCAGTGGGGATCTGGGAAATTACAGACTGGTTAGCGTAATGTATGTTCTGGGGAAATTGGTGGAAAGTATGATTTAAGATAGAATTACCAAGCATATAGAACAAGTCTCGCTGAAGCAAAAGCAGCATGTGTACTGTGTACTTAAGAATAACAAAAAAGCTTTTGAAAAGTACCTCACTAAATTTCTTTTAGTTATTTCTTAAACTTATTTGCTTGTCACCTGAAGGTCTCCAAGCGACTTACAGCACAGAAAAAGATACAATACGTAATATCATAAACTTTAACATGGTTTGCGTCTCGAGGGCCTCAGGACACCCCCCCCCCCCGTAAAAGAATTCACACAGATACATATTTAAGATTAAGGTTGCCTGGCAAAATTTAGGCCACAACTTTATTGAATTACACAAAGTGAGCGGTATTGGCTTAGGCATTGACGAACTATAACTGACGCCTGCCAGCCTCGCAGGGAGTCTAGAAGGGTAACCCAACGAGGGAGCTACAACAATGTAGATCAATGGAAGCACACCCCAATGTTCCTGTGGTCCTGGCATGGCCCTAGCCCCTCAAGTGGACTTCGGATGAGATCCAGGACCCCTGGATTCCTTTAACGGAATACCCTTTTTCATGGAGGGTCAGGTGATGGCCGCACCTCCCCTCCCACATCCCCCACAGAGTCAATGCCTAACCGCCAAACCTTACAAAGTTGTGACAATTGCTGGGAGGTAGGCGAAAACCAAATGGCCACTGCCAATTTGACAAGTGGAAAAATTCCTACCAGGCCCCTGCTGCAAAACAGGTGACCAACCAAAGTCCCAAGCAAGGCCAGGCCACCGACGCAGAAGAGGGCGGGAGGGCGGGTCTTCGGCGGTGGGAAGCAAGTGAGAGTGACGCGTCCCGCTGCCAATTCATATCCCTCACGTTCGTGCCAAGCAGCCTAATTGGCTGCCTAGAAGTGGCGCGATTGTGGGACCAATAGAAGAAAGAGCCGGGCATAGAGGGGTCCTTCAAGCCCTGCACGCAAGCAGGACCCTTCCTTAAGAGGATCCCAATTGCTAAAACAATCCACCTTCCTAACCCATGATTTGCAGTTTGCTTGTTTCAAACAAACCAGTGTTAAGATTAACCACAGTTTGTTGGGTACAAATAATGTAAGATGTAAATGGAAACTGGAAGTAAAAAAATTTCTTCTTGCAGCTACGCCAGGAATGGAGTGCACAAGTTCAAGTCTCACCCATTCTCCTCACACTAAACTGCGGTGTAGCTGCTACACCACATCCTCACTGGACCACTAATACTTATCAAGGGATCCTTGCCAATCACTTATTTTGCAAGCTTTTTAACAGCAAATAAAGCCATTTAGAATTTCTTAGCAAACTATAAGGGTCTGCTGTACCAAAGCTGGAAATAGTTCCAGATCTGAGTGACTGAGCAAGCATGTTAGACTGCTAGGTGAGACTTATCACCCAAATCCTGGATCTATTTCTTTGCCAAAAGAAAAAGAAAAGTAATGGACTACTCACAAATATGTGGTTTTGGGCTGGCAGCCAAAAAATGGTGATTAAAGTAGTTGCTGCATGCCCATATCTCATGCTCAGTGGAAGGAAATAAGCCTCCCTTGCATTTTTCTCTCGTACACAGTATCAGGTTTAACCCTCTGGGGAAAAGCTCAAGGTGTGCTTATAGGCAAATTCTCCATAATTTGAACAACAGGTGCTGGGAAAGAAAACAACATGATTCCAATTTTTATTATATAAAAATAAGGCTGCTCTGTGTATTGAATGCAGATGGAGGGAGTTAGGAGAGAACTGTAAAAAAGAAATTGTATGCATAGATGGAGCTGTATCAGATTTCTAGGGGACAGAAAAATAGTTTTGTTGTAGAGAGCAGCAAGAGAATTAGCCAAGTTTAAAGACCCACTTTTGGATATGTCCAGTATTCTTTATCTGTCTCCCTATTTTGAAAAAGCAGTGTAATCTACAAGTGTTCATTGTGGTTACTTTACTCCAAGGGAAGTTCAGCTGCTTTTCAACAGAAAATCTAGTCATCCCAGGCCATTGAAGGGCACCATGTTGGCCCCCCTTGCTTTTCTGTTGACTGTGAGCAACATATATGCCAAATAAAAATACTGAAAAAGTATGAAAATATTTGGTGCAAAGCATTGCTGTACCCTCTGCTGTGCAGGCTCCTTGCTCTTGCTTTCATAACTTATTTATTTCTTTACACAACTTAAAATTGCAAGGACCCTGTCCTCTTTTACAACAGACCACCCTACTTAAGGGCTACAGCTCAGTGGAAGAGAAGCTGTTTTGTATTGCAAAGGCCCCAATTTCAATCCCTGGCATATCTGTGTAGGTCTGGGGGTTGCAGGCATATGCCTGTCCCCCTTCATGCTTTTAGACCCTGTGAACACAATACCAGTTGCTAAAAGGTGTGTTAGTTAGCTATTTTTAATCACTTTGAGGTTTGTTTGTTTTTTACAATCAAACCGTGAATATCAAGCAGTTATTTTATGAAATAACGGTATAAATGATTTATTTTATATGTTTATTGCATTTATATCCCACTTTTTTCTTCCAAGAACATGGTTTCTCCCCTCCTCATTTAATCCTCACAACAACCCTGTGGTGTCACTTTGGCTGAGAGGCAGTGACTGGCCTGAGGTCACCCAGCTTCAAGGCCAAGTGGGGATAAGTGGTCCAGAAGGAACAAATCAGCAATGAGATAAGCAATGAAGGTGCCAGTAAAATGAAGCTGGTCTGGACTCGAGAACAGAAAGCAGCTTGGTGAATCCTTCCAGTCCAACCCTTTCCTCCCCCCCCCCCGTGTACTTTGCCACCTCTATTGCTCAGCTGAATAAAGACTGCTGGGACTCCCATCCACCATTTCCAATCTTCAGGCTCATTTGGAATTTCTCTAAAAGCACGAAGTCATTAGTGTCTAACTGAAACAATTTACCAGCCTCCATATGCACCGAGTAAATGTTTAAAGAGTTCTGACTCAAGTGGGATACAATAACACTTAATTGCCTTGTGTTTCATTTCTCTGTTTGAAAAGTACTGCCCTCTCAGGACTAGTTCACGTGCCACATTGCAATTGGAGGCATTACCTGCATTTCTTACAGCTGGTTTATATGCTGCATATGGAAGCGGGAAAAGGGAAGAGCAGTTTGTGAAGTTTCTGTCCATAATACCATTACACTAAGGATGTGGATCCACAGAGGAAGCATTCAATCCTCAGCATCTGCAGGTAGAGCTGGGAACATCGCCTATCTGAAATCACGGATTGCCATTGCCAGTGCGTGTAGGCCACAGATAGGGAACATATGGCCCTTCAAATGTTGTTAGGTCCCAACTCCCATCAGACCCAGGCAGCGTGCTAATGGTCAAGGATGATGGGAGTTGCAGTCCAACAACACAACAACATCTAGAGGGCCAAAGTTCCCCCACCTCTGGTGTAGACAATACCGAGCTAGATGCATCAGTAGTCTGACTCAATATAGAGCAGCTTCCATTGTTGCTAGGTATTTTGGGCTGCCTAAGAAGTATAAGGGGCCTTTCTAGGTCCCAGTTGTATTGGGATTCCCTGTGGGGCCCTTGCCTCTTCTTCATAATAGTTCTACGTAGAGGTCTTTGTCAGGCTGTATTCTGACCATGAGTTAGATCAAGGCCATGATATAGAGGTGGCAAGAGTTGCCAATCTTTTCCATGGTCCCCCATCCAACTGCTCACCTGGGAAGTCTTGCTATTAGTCACCGAGGGGGAAAGATACAGGCACCTATATTATGTCTGCATGCCTTCTGCTTTGCAGCTCATTGACAGTGACTGGATCAATGCCCTCCACCAATGCTTGGTCAGATAGCTCCCTCCCTCTGTAGCTGTTTTTTAGTAAAGACTAAACACAAACATTCGTGCATGGTTTGATAGATCTTCAGAGGCGTATGGAAAAAAAAACTCATAGCCAAATGTAGCAGAAAACACAGCCACAACACCGAATGAATCATTACTGCAACACACCATACCAAAGAGAAGAAAGAAGCATTTCACCCACACTGGTGGATAAAATGCTAGTCTCACATATAATGTAACATCTGGTCATTAGGCCCTGTTCCAGCAATACTGGTTGCTTTTGTATCTCCAGAGCTGGTTGCATTTTAAAACCAACGCTGACACCTGCGTTTAATGCAACATTATCTACTGTGATGTTTAAAATTTTCTCCACCTAAGTTAAGGAGACCATTGTATTCTGCAGACATGGAGATACGGACCTCCTTTTCTTGCTCTGCTGGATCTAAGAAATGTACACTGTAGGAAATTCTCCTACTCCTGATGAACTGCTGCATAATAATCAATGGCTATTTGGCTTCTGTGTGAGCAGAAAATGCAGAACCTGATATAAGAGAGTGGGTACTATTTACTGCATTTTTATTCCACAATTTCCCCAACTTTTATTACCACCACTGCTGACTTTTATCTTTGCAATCACCCTATGTAATACTTTTGGCAGAGATAGGGTGACTGAACCCAAAGTCACCCAGTAAACTTTGTGGAGATCTGAACCCAGCCAAGACTGACGCTAACCACTGCACCACACTCCCTGTCTGGTGGCAGTGTAGCAGCAAAGAGTATGAGCTATTTGCCACAATCACACTAGGGAAGCCCCTATCCCTCAGCCTCCATCTCCGCAGTTGTTGGAGATAGCCCAGTACTATTTATTTACTTATTGCGTTTGTACCCTGCTTTTTAGCCAAAAAGACTCCCAAAGAGTCTTACATACCATAAGTTAAACAAGAGAGTTCCTGCCTGTCTAAACTACATGACCCACAAGAAAAAAGGCTGGAGGGAAGAGGGGGGAAAGCAAGCACTCTTCTAGTTCTGCCTGGGAGCATACAGCCTCCTGCTTCTTCTCCTGCCTTTTCTCACCCACATACCTTTGCTGCTGGTCTATCATTAGCAACAGGGGGATGGAGAAAGGGAAAGAGGTCTTCATTCTCTCCTCCCTTCTCTGGCATCTGTCTCATGATCTTTGCTGCTCCAGCTCCACCACCCTCTACCATCTGAAGGATTCTTACTTCTTCAAAAGGCTCTGATTTTACTCCTTTGCTATTGCATGCTTGGAACTGCCTCCTTCCTTCACATCCCTCTTCAAAACCCACAAAGCCTTTGCACAATCGCCCATCTCTCATGCCTTATTGTGATCGAGAAGCCTACGCATGGGCAACTGAGGGTGCTTCCAGACTGAGGGCATTGTTTTGGGGATGGCAAATCCAGGTTGCTCAATGATAGTGGATTGGGAGGTCATGTGCAACAAACTTGCTTCCCCAAATGGTGGGACTTTTTGTGATAAGGAAAGTGATGGGAGAATGCATTGAAAAGTGTAGGATACTGCTCGTTTTGATGCAATGACATCTAACCTTCCTGCAGCAAAATCAGAATGAATGCTCAACAGACAGGTTGAAACAAATACCTATTGCTTCCTTATTTACCCCTGCCTTCTTTCTCATATTGTTTTTCCCATACCAATTTTTAGATGGTAAGCTCCTTGTGGCAAGGAGCTGCTTTCTTGAGCTCTGAAGTACTGTGGTGATGGCACTAAACAAACAAACACACTGCTAATTTCCCAGTGTTCCTTGTCCCTCACCTCTGCAACGCTTTTCCCAGTGCTTCTTGCCCCTGGCATGCTCCACAGCTGTATGTAAAGCATCACAGAGGATGGAGTTTCTAAATGGAGTTTCACATATTCCTAGGTCAAACCCTTGTCATGCTTAACACACCCCAACAGGATATTAGCAGTATCCTCCAGTCCCTAGCTCATGCTGTTTCTGTTATAGAACCTTGATGGATTGTGGGTAGCTTTTTCTACTAATACAAGTTGAGCATCGTTGGAGGACAGATTTAAGCCACTGGTCAGTTACACTGCAAAAAGATAAATTCCCCATCTCTAATTAATTCCTTTCCCCATCTGCCTTGCCCCGGTGCTGCTAAGGAACAAGCAGCTAAATCACGTTGTGACGAATCACAGGGATGAGATCTCCATGGTTACAGGTCATGTGGTCTACAAATACAAGCTTTTAGCGTCAGAGTTACTTTGGCAACACAAGTGGCAGAGGTAACTGATGCAGATCTTGCCCAGATTTATGACAGGATAAATCCAGACAAAAATGTGTCTATTTTGCATTCAGAGGTGCACTATTAGTCACCATAGGGTGTATTTGCAGCTCCTATACATTTACTGAACACTCATAGAGTGGGGTCACTAATCACCATTCCCCCCAGCCTCTGGTGACTGCACATTGGGTGCATATAAAGGGGGCCTCTGCATGTAAAGGTGCTCCAGGCAAAGGTGGGAAGGTATGTAGCTCTGTGGTAGTGCATCTACTTGCATGTGGAAGGTCACAGGTTCAATGCCAGGCATCTCCAGATATGGCATATTTTAGCACGGATAGCTCTTAAGCAGCACTTTCAATATTGTAACCTTTCAGTGGAGCCATCACCCCTAATGGTTTTCATTATCACTGTTGATTTGTCTGGTTTATCAGAGCCACAATGTTACCTTAGTAAAATACCGGTGCTTAGGGCATTCCTCAGTCCAGATGAGGGGCATGATGGTTTAGAGTTTAAAATAAATAAATCACAAACATTTGATGTCACAAGGAACTGCATAGAATGTTTAAAAGGCCAAGGGCCCTGTTGCAGGCTTGCAACCTAAAGGAGAGAGTGAGAAGTGATGACCACTGACTTGGAAGGCTTTGAGAGAGGATTAGACAAATTCATTGATGATAAGGCTATTAATGGCTATGTTCCGCCTTCATGGTCAGAGGCAGTATGTCTCTGCATACCTTCTGGGAATTGCAAGCAGGGAGAGCATTGCTGCACTCATGTCCTGCTTGTGGGCTTCTAATAAATAAATTATTATTATTATTATTATTATTATTATTATTATTAATTTTTATTTATATCCCGCCCTCCCCAGCCAAAGCCGGGCTCAGAGTGGCTAACAACAGTAAAAGTAATACAGCATTCTAAAATCAATTCATTCTACAATCAATTCAAAATCAAATTAATGGCAACCACTGGGCTAGAGTTCTATGAGGATTACCAAAGGCTGTGCCTTAGCCAAAGGCCTGGTGGAACAGCTCTGTCTTGCAGGCCCTGTGGAAAGATGTCAAGTCCCGCAGGGCCCTAGTGTCTTGTGACAGAGCATTCCACCAGATTGGAGCCACAGCCAAAAAGGCCCTGGCTCTGGTTGAGGCCAGCCTAACCTCCCTGTGGCCTGGAACCTCCAAGATGTTTTTGTTTGAAGACTGTAAGGTCTTCTGTGGGACATACCAGGAGAGGTGGTCCCATAGGTAAGAGGGTCCTAGGCCATATAGGGCTTTAAAGGTTTTAACCAGCACCTTAAACCTGATCCTGTACTCCACCGGGAGCCAGTGCAGCTGGTATAGCACTGGGTGAATGTGATCCCGTGGCAAGGACCCCATAAGGAGTCTCGCTGCAGCATTCTGCACCCGCTGGAGTTTCTGGGTCAGTATCAAGCATCTGATTGGCCACTGGATGACAGAGTGCTGGACTAGAATGCATTTATATGCATGCATAGTAAAGTAAAGCTGCCCCTACCTTTTACTAAGGACTAGACTAGTCCTTCATGTGAATGCCACATTAAACATGGGTAGGGAACCTCATCTTGGGTCCAAATGCAAATCTCTGGGTCTCTCTATTTAGCCCTAGGACTCTCCTAATGCCACATCCCAACCCCAACCTCTTTCCCCAGGCTTCACCCTGCACTGACATTGCTTCTCATCCTCCTTGAGTGTTCTTGCCAGACTGCAATGTGTCCTTGAACTCTGACAATGCTTTGTGCTTGACTGGATGAAGGATAGAGAGGTGTGCAAGAGTGTGTATAAACTAGCCTGGAGAGAAGATGGTAAGAAATGCAATGGCTATTATTTCCTTTTTACTAGTGTGCCACCCAGAGATTGAAGGAACCCTAAATTGGATAACCTCTAGGAATGCAACATTTTAAACATAACAAGACATCCTTGAAGAAGCTTACAAAATGGTTGCAAAATAGGACCAGATATTTACCAGGCACAATGTATTTGGTTGGCATGCACATCTGTGGTATGACAAGCTTAAAGCACATAAAGCGTTTAAAAACCATATTGTCAGAAAAGCACTGTTTAATGTTTGGATAAGATACAAGGACTTGTTAGAAAATAAAACCCCAAGATGGTTGTCACCAATGGAAGCAAAGGCTCAGAAAAAAACTCAATATGGAGGCCAAATGGCCGAAGTATTGGGAAATTTTGGAACAAAAGGGTGACAGATTAAAATTGCAGAGCTTTGAAAAATTAAAAATCAGAGTACGAGATTGGCTCCATTGTTATCAAATAATGGAGGCATATAATTTGGACAAAAAATTGGGCTTCCAGGTAGAAAAATCAAAATTGGAAACAGAATTGTTAGACCCTAAAGTTAAGAATTTGTCAAGAATGTATAACTTGCTGTTGAAATGGAATACTCAAGATGAAACGGTGAAATCTGCTATGATTAAATTCATGGAACTTTGAAGTGTCAGGCATAGCCCTACTGGCTTTAGCCCAAACGTAGCAGAGTTTTCCTGCACAGCGAGGAAGCTAGTTGCGGCGGTAATGACTAGTCAGCTAGACTCAGAAGAACTATTTACAGGATTTATTAAAAAGGAAAAAATAAAACCAGCAGAGTTTCTGCATACAAATAAAAGCAAAATAAATCCTCTCTTTCTCTCTCTCTCTCTCTCTCTCTCATAACCATACACAGCACTTTTACTCCTAACACACCTCACATCAAACTGTGCTAGCAATCCTAGATAACAGAGTTGAGTGCTGGTCGTTAACCAATCAGAGTGAGTAGTTTCTAGGTCAAGCAGACCTGGGCTTTCTGCCAAGAGTAAATTGACACCAGCTTGAGTTAATTGTGTGAAGCTAGAATCTGCAAGTTTCCCACGAGAACCAATTAACAGAAACTGAACACCCCCTCACAGATTCTGCTGAACAATTAACTCCAAATACACCTATGTAGGAGATTATTTTTCCAGCAAACCTAAACCCTTGCACATTCGCTTGTTCTTTATCTTTGCCAATGGTTTAGTTAACACATCTGCTACATTTTCTTCACTTGATACATAAGTACAGGAGATTACATTGTCTTGTACACAGCAACGTACATTTTGGTATTTTACAGAGATATGTTTGGAACGCGATTTGAAACCCTCTGTTTTACTTAAGGTTATACAAGCTTGATTATCAATGTAAACTTGTACTGGTTCTCCACAATTTACATTTAAATCTGCTAACAAATGCTTGAAATAAATCACCTCGTTGCACAATTCACTCAATGCGGCGTACTCTGATTCCGTTGATGACACACTTACAATGTCTTGCTTGCGTGACCGCCAGCTGATTAAAGCTCCACCGACCATTATGACTAGTCCTGTGACAGATTTTCTATCCGGCAAATTTCCCCAGTCACTATCACAGTAGCAACTCAACATTTCGTCCTTGGAAGAATTTAATTGTAACATATAGCCAATTGTCTGTTTGAGATACCTCAGAACTTGTTTTACCCCTTTCCAGGCATTTAGTGTGGGTTTTGAGACCAATCTACTTAATATGCCTACTGCATAGCTAATATCAGGTCTGGACCACTGTGCTAGATACAATAAACTTCCAATTACAGAGTGATATACATCAGGATGTTCAAATTCAGGACTCTCATCTATGTGAAGTGTTTTTATGAAACCTGGATCCATAGGCACCGCTGTCCCTTTGCAATCCTGCATCCTGTATGTAGTCAGTAGTTGTTTAACTTTGTTCTGCTGACTAATTAGGCAGCTGCCATCTTGGGCCCAGCACACTTCCAACCCTAGATATGTCCTAACCGGGCCTAAGTCTTTCACTTTGAACTTACTGGACAATTGCTTGGCAAATCTTTTAGTTTGTTTATCTGTTTTGCAGGCATACAATACATCATCTACATAAATCAGACAAAACTCTTGATCACTGCCTGTACCACGTACATAAACACAATTGTCAGCTGTACTCTGCTTGAAACCAAATGACACTAAGGCCTCATGGAAACATTTGTTCCAAGATCTTGCAGCCTGTTTGAGACCGTATAGAGCTTTGTTTAATTTCAACACTCTATTGGAACCTGTCTCATAACCAGGCGGTTCGGCTAGATACAGGTCTTCTGATATTGATGCATGTAAATATGCAGTCTGAATGTCAAAATGGTTTAACAGGAGTTTTCTCTTTGCTCCAAGTGTTAAAATCAGCCTTACACTGTCCCCCTTAGCAGTAGGGGAAAAAGTCTCGTCATAATCTTTTCCAGGCCTCTGAGAATATCCTTGAGCCACTAAACGAGCTTTGTATTTGTACTCTCCTGTCACCAGAGGTTTAAGTTTGTACACCCACCTGCAGCCTACAATCTTTGCCCCCTCAGGCGCTGCTACTGGTGTAAAAACCTTGTGCTCATTCAGAGAGGACATCTCTTCCTCCATTGCCTGTTTCCAGCGCTCTGCCTCCTCTTTTGGTAACTTTAACACCTCCTGAAAACTCTTGGGTTCTGCAATTACACTAAACACATTTGCAGTATCTGGAGAAAAACGCACCGGAGGCACTCCTTTGTTTTGTCTTTTAGATCTTCTGGGAGAAAATTTTTCTTCTGACCCACTTTCCTCCTCAGAACTACGACCTCTCTTTTGTTGCTTAGCAACTGGTCTTTGGCTAACTCCACTTTCTTGAGAGCTCTTATCTGAACTTTCCTCCCCCTCAGACTCTGACTCTCTGTGTCTACCTTCAGAGTCATGAAGCTCCTGGGAAGGTTCAAACCAAACCTCAGTATTGGCATGTAGTCTCTCCCAGCCACTATGTTCACAAAAACTGGCATTCCTGGAGATCACAATGCCATTTGTCCCTTCAGCAAAGCGGAAACCTTTTCCCAGCTCCTGGTAACCCACAAACACTAACTGTTTGGTCTTAGGATCTCCCTTTTTCCTCATTTGTTTTGGAATTAATACCCAGGCTTTTGATCCAAACACATGCAAATGGTCAATTTTAGGTTTTTTCTGAAACAATTTAAAGTACGGGGTTGTACCTATTGTTTGATGAAAGAGCCTATTTTGGAGATAACACGCGGTGAGCATGCTCTCCCCCCAATAAGACATGGGCAAATCAGCATCATCAAGCATGGCAAACATCATATCTTGTAAAGATCTGTTTTTTCGCTCTGCAATGCCATTCTCCTCTGGGGAAAAAACGTTCGTTTTTCTATGCCCAATGCCACGCTTTTGTAACCAATCTCTAAAGGCATTTGACATAAATTCGCCACCTCTGTCCGTCTGAATCCTTTTGAGTTTAATGGACAGAAATCTTTCCACAGATGCCACCCAGCCTTTAAACTTAGTGAACACGTCACCCTTATTTTTCATGGGAAAAACCCAAGAGTAACGCGTGGCGTCATCCACAATTGTTAGTGAAAAGCGCGCTCCACCCCTGCTTACAGCAAATGGACCAATTACGTCCATGTGAACCAGCTGTAGCGGTGACTCACTAACTCTGTCACTTCTGGGGTAAGAGACTCTGTGGGTTTTAACCTTTTTACACACATTACAATCAAGGTACTTGTTACAACTCTTTAAATTACCCCCATCAGCCAATTCAGACATTTTTAGTACACTTTTCCAGCAAGCATGCCCCATTTTCCTATGCAATAAGTGCACACAGTTGTCATGTATAGCTTTGTTATTCACTGCAGGCTGAGATTTACTGACTACTGCTGCAACTTGAGATCCTGCTTTAAGCCAAAACAAGCCTCCCTCTGACTTAGCAGTGCCTAAAATCTCACCAGCCTTCTTAATAATGCAACTGTCTCCTTCAAAATACACTTTAAACCCAGCTTTTAGCAAACAATCTACAGACATCAGATTGCTCCTTAATGACGGCACACAAAGTACATTTTGCAGGCATTCACGAAGACAAGGAACAAAAACTGCACCCCCCGAAATCACTTCGGAAGTACTTCCGTCTGCTAGAGCCACCTGGCTGCGCTGTGCTGAGTTCTTGGAAACAAATAATTCATCTGAATTTACGATGTGGCGAGACGCTCCCGAATCGACCACCCAGACCGCTTGTTTCTCATCAGCAATCTTGACCTCGCCGGTCACCAGCTGAGCCGACTGTTTTCGTTTGAAGAATTTCTTTTTACGCTGCTGCTGCTGCTGATCTCGTCTCTGCTCCTGCACCGGCAACTGAGACTTGACCAACTCCGGACATTGTCGTTTTAGATGCGCTGAAGACCCACATCGGAAACAACGCCTAACAGCAAACGCTGACTTCTCACCGGCACGCTGCTCTTGCTTCACCTCTGGTACGGCATGAGAACTCCTTCCAAACCGTCCACCTGTAGAAGCCTCTGCAGCCACCGACCTTTCTTGCCTCTTCTGCCATTCTTCAATCAAACGCCCAGTAACGTAACTGACTGATAAATCATGCTCCTGCATGCCTTCTAGAGACAAAACTAAATTATCCCAGCTTTCTGGGAGAGAACTCAAAATAATAGCCACCTTCTCCTGCTGGTCTAACGCACAGTCTCTTTCCTGTAGCGCAGAAAACTTTAACTGTAAACTGTGTAGGTGTTCCTGCATTGTAACCCCAGGCTGTAACATTGCCTTGTACAATGCCTTGCGAATGAACAGCTTGGAAACCGCTGTCTCACGCACATGGAGTTCTTTAAGTGCTTGCCACACACCTCTAGCTGTCTTGATTCCCCTCACATACGGCAACTGGGAATCTTCCAGCCCCAAGACAATTGTGGCCCTTGCTCTTTGGTCTTTATCGAGGTCTTCATCATCAGGCTTCGCAGGAAACTTACTCACCACTTGCCAGAGACGATCCCTCTGCAGCACTGCCTGCATGCGTTCCGACCACAGCAAGTAATTGGAGTCATTCAGACGCTCAAAAGCCATCTGAACTGGTTGTGAGGCCATCTTGAGAGCGATGTCCCTGGAACCCGGAACCAGCTACTCACGACCACCGAGAGAGAAAACAGGAACCACAGCACCCAGCACTCACACGCTGCAGCTGTTGTCCTTGTGTCCACTGTGTCACCAGCTCACGACGGTCAGGAACCAGCCAGAGTCCATCTGCTGCACCAACAGGAACAACAACTTCTGGAACTACTGGAACCAACGCCGTTGATGCTGACACCACCGCAACTCAGGCTGGCAGCACAATGCCCATAACCTCATGGAACTTTGAAGTGTCAGGCATAGCCCTACTGGCTTTAGCCCAAACGTAGCAGAGTTTTCCTGCACAGCGAGGAAGCTAGTTGCGGCGGTAATGACTAGTCAGCTAGACTCAGAAGAACTATTTACAGGATTTATTAAAAAGGAAAAAATAAAACCAGCAGAGTTTCTGCATACAAATAAAAGCAAAATAAATCCTCTCTTTCTCTCTCTCTCTCTCTCTCTCTCATAACCATACACAGCACTTTTACTCCTAACACACCTCACATCAAACTGTGCTAGCAATCCTAGATAACAGAGTTGAGTGCTGGTCGTTAACCAATCAGAGTGAGTAGTTTCTAGGTCAAGCAGACCTGGGCTTTCTGCCAAGAGTAAATTGACACCAGCTTGAGTTAATTGTGTGAAGCTAGAATCTGCAAGTTTCCCACGAGAACCAATTAACAGAAACTGAACATAAATGGGCACAAGATGTTGGACATAATATTATGATGGCTGACTGGGAACAGTTATGGACCACTGGTATGAAGTTTATGGCATGTAATGCCTTAAGAGAGAATATTATGAAAATGGTATACAGGTGGTACATAACACCAGTCAAGCTTGCAAAAATCTACCATCTGTCCGATAATAAATGCTGGAAATGTAATGAAACTGAAGGCACATTCTTTCACCTTTGGTGGACATGCCCAAAGATTAAGGCATTCTGGGAGATGATCTATAATGAAATGAAAAAGATATTTAAATATACCTTCCTGAAGAAACCAGAGGCCTTTCTCCTGAGCATGGTCGGCCAATTGGTGCCAAGGAAAGATAGGATTTTTTTTATGTACGCCACAACAGCAGCAATAATACTTATCGCAAAGTACTGGAAGACACACGATCTACCCACCAGGGAAGAATGGCAGATGAAGTTGATGGACTACATGGAACTGGCGGAAATGACTGGCAGAATCTGAGACCAGGGAGAAGAGTCGGTGGAAGAAGATTGGAAAAAATTTAAAGTATATTTACAAAAACATTGCAAAATTAATGAATGTTAGAAGGATGCTGGAATGAAGTTATATGGTTTTAGCAGAAATGTAATTAAGAATTAAGTAAAAGCTGATTGATAATGGGCCAAAATGAAAAATTTAAGGTTAAACCGTTAAGATAAATTATAGAACAAAAATTGAGAAAGATGGAAAGAATTTGCTGAAACAATTAATTGAACTAGAATACAAAAAATGGAGGTGCGAGGAGGTCGATGAAACAAGTAAATGAAAGGTAAAAGATATGGAATATTAGATGTATGTTTTAGTGTTATTGTTTCTTTTTGCTGTATTGTTGTATTGTTTTTCTATGTCTTTCTTTTTATGTATTGTAATGTATGTCCTGTTAATTTTTTTTGTTTTTTTCTTTTTGCTGTAATTTTTAAACCTTTAATAAATATCATTTTTTTAAAAAAATATATATATTTACCAGGCACATTCCTGGTAAATAGGGTCTTTGGGGGCATAGGATACTTTCCACATTTGTATTCTAAAGTTGTACAGCACCAGGAGGGGCTAAAAAGATAGCTGTGTCATTTTTTTGCCATTACAATGAAGTATGTTCGTTTTTAGGTGCCCTGTCCACATCAACAGGGCTGGCCCTACCATTAGGTAGACTAAGGTGGCTGCTTCAGGCAGCAGATACTGAGGTAAGTGATAGGGGGAAGAGCTGTGTGTGCCATATAGAATGGCTTACCTTCTCCTAAACTAGGCTGCTGCTCTCAGGAGCAGTGGAGGGCACTGTCACACCCTAGTAAGATTTAGCTGCCTATTTGGTTGGGTTTGTACATGGAATGAGGCATGTGCTATCATTGCCTCAGGCAGCAAAAAGGCTTGGGTTGGCCCTGCACAGCAAATGCCTCTAGTAGCTACACTTTCCTTTGCTTTTTCTTTCAGTACAGAAGGACGCCTTTCCCCCTGAATGGTCTGTTGCCATGGTAGCCAATGTAAAAACAGGCCAGAAATGAAGAATTTTCTTTAAAAAGGACCAAAAACTGCTAGTGAAGGCAAACCTGGACTCTCAGGGACCAATTTTAGCTATTTAAAAGAAGCTGCATAGTCCCACAATTGGAGTGCAAACTCTCAAGTTTCCCCATTAGCCTATAAATATGTAAAAAAAGAAGTTCCTGGCACTGTTTTGTTTACAGTCTTTCAGTCACAACCATGATGAATCAGGACCCACAAGTGAGTCAAGCCCAGACCTAAGGTGGCTTGCACCCGTGGGACCACCTGTCTCTCATTTGAATTTCCTTTGAAAGGGGGGCAGAGAGAGAAATGAGCAACCTGGTATGTAGAAAGATGATATTTTGGAAGGTGAGGCTTTTTTCAACCTGGCATAAGGAACTGCATTTTCAGTTAAAAAAAGGTAGTGTGTTTTTCTTTGCATGTTGCAATTTAGGGATATGGGGTGGAGGAGAGAAGGGAAATATCTTGGGTCTGAATAGAGTGAAGGCAAAGGAATTACAATACGTCTAGGACTATTATCATTATAATTATTACTACAAAGCGTGTAAAGCTGAATGCACACAAGTTAAATGCACGTAAGCTGCGAGTTACCTGTACACTGAAGCTAGGGAGGGACACAGGGTCTCTGGGGTTGTACCATCCTATACAGAACTCTTGTATCAGGATGCTAACATTTTCACTTCTACACTTGCTATAAGACTATACCTCTGTCGGTAACTAAATATGTTAAAGAAGATCAGACTTGTTTCATGCCAGGGTGCCACCTACCAGACTCAGTGTGGTGAGTCCTTAACTCAGTTTTGGCTACAGGTTTGGCAAGGCCCTGAAGCAACTTTACTCTGACTCCAAAATGACCTGTTGCCAAGTCCTATTTCCATGGTCGTTGCTTAGCCACCCCCCTCATTTTCCTGTGCAGGGAAGCTTAGATGACACTCCAAAGTGCCAGGCTTTGTACAGGGGTAACCAGCTGCTGACCATTCATCTACACACAGCACCGTTCTATTTAGGAGTACATCCATCCTGGCTTTATCCTCTTCTCAAAGGGGATATCACTAAAAACTGGCTTCTGATCATTTGGAATGTGTCAGTTCACTTAAGGTTATTTAGGGAACACAGCCTTTGCCAGACTGTTTAGATAGAAGCATCTCCCCCCAGGTCTGTTCTCATTTATTTAGAAGTGAAGCTCATTATTGTTAATTGCTACTGATGCTTCAAGCCAAGTGCATGTATCGCTTTCTTGGAATCTAGCAGACAATTTGCTCTTTGTGGAGATGCTAAGATTCATTTCTGTAACTGATTTTTTGTCGGTTTGCTCTCTGCCTCTTCTTAGTTTAGCCCTTCTCTTCCTTTCTTCATCAAAGTTCTGCCAGCACAACATGCTAAACTTATAGGTCAGTTCAGTTGCCAGCCTTCTGAAAGAGGCTTAATTTATTATGACTATCTTGTGCAGAGAGAGGCAACATTGATCTACCATTTAAACATATTAGTAGACCTTGAGCATCAGAGGTTTACTCAATAGAGATATCATGACAAGCAGAATGTAAAGTACTGCAAGGCAAATGACAAAACAGGATGCCAGCGCACCACTCTCTCTGGCATTTTCCCATCCATAAATGCATTTGCATGAGAAAGGAAATGCTGTCATGGAAATATCAGGAGTGACAGAAGAGTGCATTATATTAATTCAGCTCTAGATGAGGTGCACCTTGGAAAAGAAATGCTCCAATTAATGCAATTGCTTTTCCATTTTTAACATTTGGCTTGATGGTGTAATCTTTATTGTGATGATGCAGCCGATATATTGAATTAATATCCACTACTGTAATCAATGCAAATGAATATAGTTATTAGTCCACCCCCCCACCACCACTGATGGAACAAGATTATTCCTTGCTCTTTGATAGATGTGATATTTGTCCATGTTCCAGCAGGCAAAAAGATGCCTGGCGACCAGCTTGCAGCACTGGAACTGGTTTGACTTGGACATTGACCAGCAGCCAAGTCTCAGCCACAGACATAGAACAGCCAGCACCAGCATTTGGCATCAAACCCTGTAAGTAAGCCAGAAGTTGACAACCAGGGGCCCTTGAAAACCAAAGCCCCCGAATGAAGACACACAGCCTGCCCAGGACAGCACTGCCTGAGCTTGACTTGACAGAGTTACTCATTAGAAACTTCATGCTCCCCAGATTTTGATCACCAACAGAAGCAGTGTTGGAAATTGTTACCTAACAGGGTGCTTAGGTCCAGGACCTAGGCCTGGACTTTCCACTCTTGGAGATGGACAAAGCTCAGCAGGGATTGTCAGGGCCAGGAGATATAAAAGAGTTCAGTTTGTAGGGTCACCAATGTGGTTCCCTCCAGGTGTTTTAAACCACAACTCCCATCAACCCCAGCAGCATGGCTAGTGATAATGGGAGTTGTAGTCCAAGGCATATGATGTAGTCCAAAGCCACATGATGGCTATCCTTGGAGCAGAGAAGAGATTGGATGGGATGATCAGTTCAGTAACTTATCTAGGGTCCTGAAAGCTCTGTATTTGACCATGCTTGCTCATGTTCTATATCTTTCATGCCTAAGAGCTTCCATGCCTAAGACCAATGTTAGTTCTACCCAGAGTATTTCCATTGAAATTAATGGCTAACCTAGGCCCATTAATTTCAGTGGGACTACTCTGAGTAGAACTTAGTTGGATACAACCCTGTGTCCTCTGTACTAGTGCTCTGGAATCTGCATTTGTGCATAGGACTCTGCCTGGTGCTTGCTCAAGTCAACAGTTTTCCATGGCTTTCTCTGGAGGATGTAGAACTTGAATTTGGAGTATGGTTTCCACCAAAACCTTTAAAGCTCAAATCAGCATGGTACATGGGCAAAAGAAGGTTTAAAGGTACAACAAGTGCTGTGTATAGCTAAGCAAGCTAAGATGATTCAACAAGGGAGACAATGCCTTGGGCCTCATTATATGGGAATGGGATGGGTCTTTTGGACTGGGCAAGCAAGTGGGATTTCTGCTGTCAATTAAGCTTTGCCACGGATGCACCCATGCAACTCTAACCTTGCAGCTCTGCCCAGACTCATCCAGCTAAGCAGCACTGGTGTCAGTATCAGGTGGGTCATCACACTACATTCACCACTACTGGAGTGATCAGTGCTTGAAGGGGAGGCATGGCTGGTTGGCTGGAACAAGAATGCCCCTAGTAGGTTGAAAGGCACCACTGCTCAAGACAGACCCCTGCACAAAATCAACAGCAGCTATTTCCTCCTGCTTAATTACCTAATAAGACTGAGACTCCCATTCAGCAGAAACTGTGAATGTTGTCACAGTTGTGGCAAGATGAAGGGAACTTGTGGAGGGAGAATTTCCAGTACCTTTCTCTTCAGAGTCCCATGTACCACATGAAAATCTTCTCTAAAGGGTCAGTGGGTCTGCCTGAGGAGTCTGGAATGAGGCATGGAGATGCTGAGGAAGTGGGAGAACTGCTCACAATTGCAACGTTGCACAAGCAGAGCTCTCTCCTTGGGCAAAATGTCTCCAGTTTATTTTGAGAAACTCCTTCCACTCAAGGCCCCTGTAACATGTATCATGTTTTTCAGGAAGCAATCCCAACCCTGAAACCTAGACCTGGACGCAAGGCTGTCAATTTTCAAGTATCAGTGGCAACTCTAATGAAAGAACCCAATGTCATAGTGGATAACAGTGTTTAAAATCACTCTTAGCTTGCAAACCTTCTGACTAATTTGATCACAAGAAAATCCATTCATAGTCTGTTGTCCCTCTGGGTTGATTTAGATGTAAATTCACCACTCACTTTTTGCACCATATCTGCCGCTGCTGTTTCAACCACTCTTCCAATTCCTATTTTTAATGATGCTGCATGTGCATTCATAGTCCACATCTGCACCATATATTTAAAGCACTATTATTCAACTTTAACCGTCTTTGTTCAAAAACCAACCTCTCTTTCCAGGGAGTTCTAGGGATTTCAGCTCTGTAGGGATCTCCTAACAACTTTCAGCACTGTTAATACAATTCCCAGGATTATTTTGGGGAAATCCATGACTGCCTAAAGTGGTATAATAGTGCTTTAAATGTATGGTGTTGATGCGGTTCTTAGTGTTGAAAAAAGTATCCCTGTGACAACATGCAGGGTTGCACTTACGTTTTACTCAGAGTAGACTAATGGAAGTAAATTAATTTATTAATCTCCTTAATTTCAATGGGTCTATTCAGAGTATGACTAGCATTGGGCATTACCTATTTGCTCAATGGTGGCAACAATGATGTCAAGTGGGGATTCAGGGTAGGGCAACAATCTCCTTTAAAATATGTAAATAGTGCTAAGACAAGCTGTGTTGGTAGTCTTATATGGCAGCGTCCCTGTCCCTCTTCATTTGTTTGGCAACATTCATTTAACATTTGGTAGATTTCTATCCTGTCATTTTGACACTAGCCTGAGAAGTATGCAAATACAATCTGTTTGAGATTGCAGCCTAGCTCATTTATCAAGCCTACTCACTGCTCATGATCTAGTGGGGAATTTGTAAAGCATGTTACAGCTTGGAATCATCAGCAAGAATATAATGATCCCAGGGTTTGGGTTGGATTTGTTTTATGGCTCGTGCATTCAATTCAATTTTTTGTTTACATGCTTCCAATTTTGGCTAGAAAAACTCAATATTCCAAGGAAGAAGTTGATCAATACACATGTTATATGTATATCTATATCTGTCTTCAGTAGCTCGTCCTGTGTAGGCTGTACAGAAATCAACCATAAAAACTATAACAAAATAATATCAATATGTACTGATTTCTTAATCTTCAAGGCTAGGGAAAGCTTCTGCAGAAGGTAACTACAGAGATTTTAAACTGTCAAAAGGATTTATCTTTGTGTTTATTTTACCTTCTTGTTGAATGTAATGGTTGTGGAAGTGTAAACTGATAAATAATCTGAATCTATGTCTTCTGTACTTTAATTCAGTATCTCATTCTTATCATGATGGTTAAAGTAAATGTCATACCAGGAGTTGACATTTTTGCTGTGCAAATAGATCATTCTCCCATTCTAAGGTTTACCACCTCAAAAATGAGTGTAACTAGTATTCACTGTGGCTTTTCCCAACTGATTCGCCTCCCATTCCCCTTTCCCTTTCTCCCTAACAGTGAGTTTACTTTTATACTGTAAACCAGAGGGCTAAGCACATGCTATTTCTCATTTTAGCACAGAGTACCACCTGCAACTGAAGGTGTCATATACACCAAAAGTGAATTCAGTTTCCCAGTGCCAACTTTATGTAGCCAAAACTGTACCATCCATCCACGAGAGGGAGGTAGCAGCAGACTTGGGGAACCCTCCAAGTTTGCAGAAGCACACACACACAAAATTAAATGGGGAAAAACCTAGGCAGGGGAATCAAAAACAGTGCAATGAGAACTAGCAGCTTACATAAAGTATCCTGGATGGGCTATTAGAGTTAAGCAGAAAACCACAAACTCTCTTTCCTGCACCATATGGTGATGTCCCAACTGGAAGGAAAGCGGGGAAAGATGCCTTCTACCTTCACTACTCTCCACAACCTTGCTATTTACCTATACAATAAAATCCAAATGATCTTGCATCAAGGGAAAGCCTTATGGGAGCAGAATGAGAAAGATGTCTCTTTGCTTACAGTCCCCCTTAAAAATGAACAGAACTACAATGCTCCTGTTTGAGCCTAGCTGGAACCTTGAAGAACAACAGTGTGATGACTCACTGCAACATCTGGTTACAGGCCTATATGTTACTTTCAAATCCAATCTGCGAATTCTAGCAGAGTCTGAAATCTGCTTTGCATCTGCTTGCAAGTCACACTAACAGGAATCTGTGTTATATATTCATTATCCATGCTTCCTTCACTACCCCAATACCAGGAGACTCTTATCTAGGATACACAGTGCCTTGAATGCCACAGGGAGCCTCTCAAAAACCACAGTCTTGATACTGTCGGGAACTGGAAGCCAGTAGGCAAAGGCAATCAAGAGTCAATGGCAATCAAGCGGCAGGTTCAAGCCAGTAGTCAGGACTGAAGAGTGAACAGAATCAGAAGGCAAAACAGGAAGCAGGACTGGAGGACAACCGGAGGACTAAGAAGCAAGCCCAGAAATGCAAGATACATTAGAACTAACATAGACTTTGCTGCTCAAGCAAGAGTGAGCTGGAAAAAAGTCCTATACTAGGGCTGCCATATGTTCGGGAATCGGACTGTCAAAATGGCGCCTGGGCAGATTTTTGCTGAATCAGAAAAATGTCCAGGAAAATCCGTACATATGACAACTAGGGTAATTTTATTAGAAAAATGCTCCCCAAAGACATAGTTTTTGAGGGGAGATGTTTGCCGCTCAACAACTTTGACTGGATTTTCACTTTGGGGAATATGGCAATCCTACCTATACCCCTTTATGCTCAGGAGGTGCCAATGCTTAGCCTGGGTTGGTGGAGCTAGGCTGCATCTAGAAGTCTTTAAGAGGCTGAAATTAGCTAGAGCACCACATGGTCAATAGATCCCAGCACTAGCTCATTTACTAATAGAGAGATAAGGAAAATGTGCAGGCAGAATGCTGCCTGATAGCTTACTAAATGGTAAACTTGTTCCTGCCTTTCTGGCCTATGAATAAGAAAACAATTAAATGCTATTTCATTGGCATTTGATGCAACTAGGTAATTGTAAAGAATATCAGGCTAGCTGGATTTTGTGTGTTGCCTGTCCTGCAGCGATTGCTGCAGAAATTATTATTTTTTAAAAAAACAAAATTCCCCAACCCCTTAGGCCTCCTGCATCATGACACTTCTGGCTATGGCCTTGGCTGTCTTTCTTCACCTCTCTCTCAAAACTCACATTTCCTGTGACTGGTATCTTGGTTCTCACCTCCAAGTAAAACGCTGTATGTGTGACTGCCTTTGCTTAAATCCCTCCTTTGTTAGCCTCAGCTCTTTCATTCATAGGAATGCAGGACAATGAGTCCGTAAGTGATTGTAGAGGCCAATTCCTCCACAGTGAAACTGAGATCAATGCACATGCATAGTGAAAGCATCCAACATGTGCAACAATACTGAACAAGATGAAGTCTCTGTGATTATACTGAACAAAATGAAAATCAGTAAGAATCTGTCAAAGCTCATATCAACAGCGGCATTTTCACAGAAATCAGTGTTCAGAATCAGAAAAGGGAACTACAAAATGGAATTATTCTGCCTAGTCATCTCCAGCCAAAGATTCATATATTTATTATAAATGCAAACATATAAAACACCAGTTCTCAAACTAGCTCATTTGGAGGAATCAAAATTATATGCACAGGTGTCATATTTCCTGAAAACAATTAACAATGCAATCTTACGCATGTGTCCTCAGAAGTCACACAGTGTTCAGTTGATCTTATTACCAGGTAAGATTGCAGCCTAAGTATCTTTGAGGCATCAGGCATAAGCCTGCATTTTATTAATGTTTGATCAGGGCTTGTATATTAAAGAGGGCTTAGACTTTCAAAAGTTTCATGCCAGGCAAGAAGGCTAGCTGCTTAAGAAAACACTGGCAATGTTTTTCCTAGACAAAGGGGCCCCTTGATTGATAGCAGAAAACAATTCTCAAAGTCGTAAAAGCTGAAATTACAGACTGAGTAAGGACACTGACCCTACATGTTATAGAAGATAAAAAAGGCAGAGATAAACATGATTAGGAATGAGTAAATAGTAAAATAATGCCAATGTGCCTCCCAGTAAAATGAGCCAGATCTTCTAAGGTTAAAAAGGCCAAGACCAAATGGAGAAGCATCTAGCTGGGAAGTCTTTTTAAAGCTGAGGGCAATAAATGTTGGGAAGAGCTAAGGGGAAAGCAGCTGGCTGAAGGGGGGGGGATGTAAATTGAAGAGGCTTCTTTTAAAGCTGTTTTTTACTGTGTTCCTTTTTTACTGAGTTCCCTTTTCTACTTCTACTTTACAAAGGCCTTATTCCTTTTAAGAGGCTACTTGTGTTGTGTATTAAATATATTGGCTTAAATGTAATTATGCAAAGGATTTAAGAAATGCTAGAAGAGTTGTATTTATCCTGGAATTAAGTCAGCCACCAGCCCAGCCCTCTTGCCAGACAGGAAGACGCCATCCAAACGGTTCTGATATATTAGCTGTCAGACATTTGTTTAGAAACCTTCAAATGAAGGAGATCTTTCAATGTTGATGTGAAACTCAAGATCCTTGACATATGTTTAAGATAAAAATTTAAGATTAACCATTTGTTTTAGAAGGCAATAGGGCAAGGAGGGCAAGAGGTGAGCTGGTAATTAAGATTCCTTGTTGAGACACATGTAAGATATATTACTACTTATTTGTCATTTATAGATGTAACAATATATAGCTCTTTGTCCTCCATATAAGGACAGGAGGATATGGGTGTATCTTTTTGTGATTGGTTCTAGCAATCAGCCAATAGGAAATTCAACCAGGCTGATTGGACAGAGGCAGCCACAGGAGGAGCAAAAGGGGCTGGATTAAGGGAATATAAGGGCTGGCCATAATGGCAGGAGGCCAGGCCAGAGCTTGGTAACCATATACCACTGTGCCTCTCATTTATTTGTCTGACAAATAAATAATTATTTTAATTTCTCTATTGCTGCGTTGAATATTTCATTCCAGCTAAGCGTTAACCACAAGCAGGGTGCTACATCTTAATTCAGGGATGCATTTTTTAAAAAAAATGTATCAGAGTAAGATGAAAGAGAGGTGATTATCCTACCTCTTCCAGAGCCCATAGTGAATCAACGAGAGGTTTGATCTTCTTCTCGTTGTACAGTTTTAAGAGTTTGTCCATTACATTTTGAATCAGGCCACTTCGGCCTTGTTTGAAAAGCAGGTTTAAGAGAGAAAATCCAGCCATGACTTTGTTTTCTTCATACAGCTTGATCGGGTTCACTTTCTCCACCTGCCACCACTAGAGAGACAAGCAAATAGCAACAAGATCAGACCCATGTAAGTTATTTAAGCAAGTATAAAGTGATAAAGTTTTATCCAGTGTTAATTCTAGGCAGAATAGACCCAGTGAAATGAATGGACATGACTAGCCTCAATGGGTCAACTCTGAGTAGAACTAAAACTGGCAACCACCAGAAATGGCAATATTTAATTTTAAGAAATCAAGATTATTCTCCCATGTGCACTGGTTTTGAGTCTGCAAAGGTTAGCCATTCTGCTAAAACAAAGAGTGCTTGCTGCACTAGTGGTGGTAGGGCTGAACTAGGACTCAGCTAGACTGGTAAAGAAAAAGCGATTTATATGCATTGTATGTGCGATATAACATTGTGCCACCAGATGGTGATGTGGAGTCCCATTTCCTCTACCCGTTTTCCCTGTTTAAATTTACAACGCTTTAAACTGAAACACTTCTTTGATGTGTCTAGATCCAGCCCTAGAGGAGCTCAGAGTTCTTTTCCGAGCCAATGATTTAGTGACATATAAATGAACACCATCTAGCCAAGCCACAAAATTATTATACTTACTGATTTTGCAAAGCTGAAGAAACTTTTGGTTTCCCCGGTAACCATGTTTGATGAGCCTAGAAAAATAAGGGCCAGAGCAGGGGTGGGAGAAAGATAATTACATTTTAAATTAAAATATTGCTCATTGTGTGCCTTGAGGACTAGGCCTGAGAATCTGGAGATCTGAATCAAAATCTTAAAATAACATTCCAGTTCTCTGTAAAGATTTTATGAAAGTAGCACTGAGAAAGAATAGCACATCCTGTCCACAGTTTCAGAACACATGCAAACCTCTGAAATTTTTGTCCATTCAAATATGCAGCGAGGCATCTGGTAGAGTCCAGCTTTCACCAAGCTGGTACCCACCAGATCTTTGGGGCTACAACTTGCATCAACCTCAGCCAGCAGGGCAAATAATAAGGGATTATGGGAGTTGTAGTCCAGCAGCATCTGGAGAGCATCAGGTTGTGGAAAGCTGCCTTGCATGATTTTGTGTTTATGTCTTACATACTCCCCGCCCCCCACCCCGTACAGTACAGTGCCTTACATACTTGTTTTTCAGCATGGTTCCAATTTCTAATAGCTGAAACACATTTCACTTTCCTTTGAATTAAAAATGGAATTTTGTATTTGAAAAGATTTACCTTCACTTGCTGTTTTTTTACAACTGTTTACATTGTTTGTTTGTTGTTGTTGTTTAAAAAATGATAATAGTGTTCACAGCCAAAAGGGATAAAAATAAGATGAAAAGCAAAATGTTACAGACTCAGAAAACTAAAACCAATACAGCCATTTCTACCATTATGTAAGACACCCTGAGAACAGTAATAGTTGGCATATAAATTGTAAATAAAACTAAAGTCTCTGAAAGAGTCTATGTCCTTGACAGTGAAGGGAAACAGAGATGAACCAGCCAGGGCTTGGCAGTGTATACGTTTGCACATTAACTTGTAATATTTTTGAGGAAGGGCAGTTGAGAAATAGTTTAACTGAAATATGTGTGCAGAGAGCAGGCTTTTCCAACCTGGTGTCCTCCAGATGTTTGGGGATTGTATTATTCCCCATGGATGAGGATTTTCTGGTATGAACACACCACCTGTTGCTACTATTGATCCAGACCATTTTGCGGACACCAAGTTGGGGAAAAGCTGGTACAGAACATCTGCTTTATTGGTGTAAACATATTGTCAAGATCCCAGATGAATGAGTTATTTTGTATGCATCCATAATTATGGAAAACTAGGAGGATCTAGCAGTATGAACTGATGATCAAAGACTGATTTGTAATAACTAAGGATGCTGCTTGCTATGTTTTGAGTGTTTTCTTGTCATTTGCTTTTGTGAGGGGAGAGAGAGGGAGGGTGGGGGAAATCCAATTGTGTTGGAAGATGGTAAGTGAGCCAGCATGCCTGATAGGCCTGATGATTCTGGGGAGAACATCCTGGCACTCACAGAGCCTGCCCACAAACGCTATGCCAACCTCATCATGGGCCTTTCACCCCCACCAGTCCCAGGAACTGCCAGATGACTAAATGCCCAATAACAGCAAAGTGGGCAGGGGGGAGCTGTCATTGTCAAATGTAGACGAGAACTGAACTCTTAAGTATGGTGCACTCTCTGGCATACAACCACAGAGCCAAATTCTATTCTGAAGAATTCTTTCAGAGATTGGGGGGAGGGGGTCCTTCTGTTTTTCTTCCAAGAGCATCCTTTGTGCACAAAGAGAAATTGGGCTCATAGCCCAGATTCCTTGGTCCTCTCTTGGCAGGGAAGGGTGCTTTCTCTGTGCTGCCAAAAGGATACTTTGTGAGGCAGGGGAAGTGAAATCCTTGAGAGATAATGTGAGGAGAGGGGTTTCTGCTAAACCTTTTGATATCATTGACAGGGCCTTTTTTCCCTCTCTGGGTTTGCTTTATATACTGCCTCAGCTCTCTGCTCCGCACCCCCCTCCATGACTCAGCTGTCAGGGTCAATCGTGCAATGATGGCTGCATTCAAATCAAGACTTGAGATCAGTGTCTCCCAATCCAGAATCTGGAACAGACCATGGGGAGCTAAACTAGGGGATGCTGCCAGAAGAGGGACTTGAGCTGGATCCTGAATTGTAGCAGGAAGTAGATACTGCTCACATATTTATGTTAAGACTCAACAATCTTACAGCTTGGTGAAATGCAAGCAGAGCACAGAATCAGGGAGCAGGTGAGTTTCTTATTTAAAAAAGTAAGAATAGTGAACCTACATTTTGCCCTATATCTCAGGTTCTTCAAATGCTAGAAGCCTATTCTCTCCACGACACCCACCCCCAAATGAAAGCTACTGATCTGGTGATAATGGTTAATGGTGTGCCTGTGTGCAACTGCCCCTTTGCCCCCTGGATACCCTCATTGTATGAAAAGGTAAAGGATGCCTGTAAACTAGATGCCCATTGCATTGCCTAGAGCTGGTGTAAATTTCTCTTATGTTCCTTCAAGGTTCAAACTCCAAGGATTAGTATGAAAGCAGACTCAGAGGCAATTCAAATGAATTAGCACTTTTATGTTAGTGATGCTGACTGGGGCTGATGGCACCTATGGTCCATAATGTTCAGCGGCCTATCCCTGCATTAAGAACAGGTGAACATGCAGCCCCAGTCACATATGTCCTGAAGCTGCCCGCTTCTTCCATGTATGTATGTGTCTGCGTATGTCTCTCTCTGTACAGTAATGCCAGAATGGAATTATTTTCACTTGCTTCCCAGAACAGTAGCTGTGATGCTTTTGGTTGAGGATAAAATGAGACAGAGAACCATGTATGCCACCACAAATTCTTTGGAGAAAAGGGTGTCATATATTTGTAACAACAACAACAACAACAACAACAATAATAGTTGTATTTGTCCACTGAGGCCACAATAATTGTTCATGCATACTGCATCATAGAGCAGTTCTGAGTCGATGTCATCCATTTCCACCATATGAGACACCATAGATTGATACTAATGACGACCTGAGTTGGCTACCATCGAGTGGCGATTGGCGGAGCGGGTGAGGGTTTATTTGCCAGCTGACTTTCACTCACCATATAAAATGTAAGTCCCGAGTGGTTTGAGAAGAGTGAGGCCTTTGCCTGTATTTTCTCCACAAAGGCAGTCCAGGACAATGTCTACGCCGTCTGCAGAGATTCTAAAAAGCAACAGACACAAATTAAGACAATGCGGCTTGCTGCCTTCGACTCCATAGACCTCGGAAGATTTTCTGAGGAACTGAAACCCATACACATGGGGCTGCATACAGCTAAGTCATATTCAGAGCAGACCCACTGAGAATGTAAGTTTGTCATGCTGATTGATTTCAGTGGGTCCACCCTGAGTATGACTTAAATGGACTCATGAACCACAAGAAGGAATAAATGGTTCAAGTACTCAACCACCACAGCCTACTCCTAAGAGACAGATGCATAAATGTGCCAAGGGCCATAGATAAAGCACTTGCCAGTGTGAACATTCCTGTCTTATTTAAATGCAGCTGCCGCATTTGTTAGACTTATACACATGCCTTCTGAGAAAGTCTGCAATCTGTGGCTCAGATGACACTCACATGATAACAGGGGGCGAAATCAGGGGTTCCTATGGGTTGTTACTTTTAAAGATCTGCACAATTATGTGCAAATGGTACAGAATGGATCAGGGAAGGGAAGGGAAGGGAACTAGACTGGATTAGTCTTCTCATTCCTAGAATTAACCATACAATTAAGATTTGTTGAGTCTTCTTAGACACCTTGTAACTTAGGTTGCAATCCTATACCTACTTGGTATGGACTCTGTATATATTGTGCCAATTTAAATGATGGGACTATAACCAGACAATTAAGTGAAACAAACCAGGAAAGTTAAAACTACAGGTTGTTAACCTCTGCAGCAGACTACAGAGGAAGAAAGGAGATCTAAAATGTCATTATTTATTGCTATTGCAATTTTACAAGACAGGATGGGAGCAGAGGCCGTCACCACAGAAATAAAGATAAATTATAGCTCAGTTTATAGGAGTGCATAAAGACAACAAAAGCAGGGATTGTGAGCATTTTAAGTTAAGAAGTAACTGTAGTTACAACTGATTGTAAGGACTCCACTGAACACAGACATTTGCTTTGCATAATCATGTCCCCCCTTTTTTGAGTGAGGCAAGCCAGTGTGGTGTAGTGGTTAGAGCAGGGTTGGCCAGCATGAAGCCCATGAGTCACATACAGCATACAATAGGTTTTTTGTTACCCTGTCATTTTTTTAAAAACCCACACATTTCACTTAAAAGTAAGAATAATTTGCCTAAGGTGACTCGATGCCAAAAGAATTCTGTGGCCCCAGAATTTGTCTATTAGAGTGTGTGTGTGTGTGTGTGTGTGTGTGTTGGAGACAGCATTAACATTTATTGCTCCACCCACTTTCCATTTTGGTTTAGCCTACCAAAGGCATAAGGTCCCCAGAAGATTATTCAGAAAGGGAAGTGACCATTAGGCTGAATAAGTTTTCCCAGATCTGCCTTAAAGGATAAAAAGCCAGGATTCAAACTGTATTCCCCTTCTCACTTAAATGGCAATTTCTGGTTTTTTGTTTTGTTTTGTTTTTTTGTTTAATAATTCTTCATCCTAACCAAACCTGTGAAATCCTGGCAATAGGCCAGATTTGACTGCACTCTGCAATTATAAACTATATTTGCGTCACTGATCATAGCAGTTGTAAAAAAAAGAGAGAGAGAGAGCTAATTTTAATTAAACAGTTATGGAAATGATTGGTGCAGCTAAAATGGATAATTGCACCCTAGAGAGACTGAAAGGCATAAGGTACACCAAACATTTTTTAATCCACACAAAAGGCATTTATTTTATAGCAATGATACTGTCTGAAATTAGATAATAGCACCTATAGTCATAGCACAGACTAAATTTTGTGGCCTGAAAGATGATTTTTCTTTCTTTTTCGGAAACAAGAAGAGCACCTGCCACTAGATGGGTGATTTAGGAAAATATGGAATACTAGAGAGGCCTCAACCAGAAGTCGGATGACTGCAAGCTGCAATATGTTCCTGTGGTTGTGCAATGACATCATGAAACCCTTTGCTATTATACACCATGTGACATTTCAGCACCACATAAAGCAGGCTGATTGCTCAGTTCCATGGGAGCATAAGGCTTGTTGGATAAGCAGGCAGTGTCTGATTACAGTCAATTCAAGTCAGAAAACAGAAAGGAACAGGACCTTGGACAGTTCCCAAAAAGGCCTGCTAAGGCACCCATAGGAGCTGTTGTCTCCACATGGTGCAACAGCCAACTGAAGCCTTAAATAAGTTGTTGTTCTTGATATATTATTTATACCCCACCTTTCTCCCTGTTGGAGACTCAAAGGCAGCTTACAAATAAAATAAGGACAGGTAAAATAAGTTGACCAGCCCCCAAGTATGGTTGGCTGTGCCTCTACAGAGGAGTTGGCAGGCTGGCTATAGGGCCCTCACATTATTTTGACTTCTTTAAGGCTGAGGAGATAGAGGTACTGTGGGGACTCATCTCCAGGGTCAGAGGATCCCCCGCCCCTCCCAGTAAGAAAATAGGTTGAACCTCATCCACCTCTGTGTCTTTTGCCATGCACAGTAAAGTGCCCAGGTTGCTTGTCATGATGGTAGATGTGATTGCTGAATATGTTCCACTTGACAGCAGAATGAATGGGAGCAGAGTATCAAGAAAGAATACCCTAAATTGCAATGCCATTTTTGCAAATTATGACAAAGAAGAAAACCTCCTTTCACTTGACTCTGGAGATCTCAAATGCTGCTTCCAGAAATAACAACTCATCATTCTGGTTTAGTTTGAGAATGCCCTAGGGAGAAATCTGAGCCCCTGCCCACTTAGCTCAACTGAGGTACTGGTTTGCATTTTAACAGGTGTCAATTGGATTTTCCACCTCTTTTCATCTTAGTAAGTTGAAACAATTTTATTGAAAGATATAATCCTTTGCCCCAAGCAATAAAAAAGGAGTGTAAGCTAATAATATCATCTTTTGATGAGCTTCCTCTTGTAAAAGCACAATGATTAGCCTTTCCTTTCAGAAACTAAAAAACACTTTTCATGTAGACATCATCCTCTTTAGAGCCAGTTCATCCAATATCTTTGTCGTCCTCAAGAGCGGTCCTGATGCTTATCTAAGACTATAAGGGCAAAATCTCAGACCTTCCTTGCTACCTCATGGAAGTTCCTAGAACATGAGTCACTTGCAAGGCATGGGCAAGGAAGGTTACATGGGGAATGGACAAGCACACAGATCTTCTCTAGTCTCTTGTGCAGCCTGCTTGAGTGCCAAGGCACATGTGTAAGTCGTGAAAGGGGCTCTATTGAGAAATCTTGGCATCCTTCCTAACAGACACTGCATCCATGGTGTAAGTGGATCATGCTCGTAGCATGCAAAGCTGCTGGAGCATAAAGATAGTTAAGCGGTCATTCTGTGATAACCACAGCAGCTGGAAAAACTGATGGGATTTGCTGCTGTAATCTATATTTATGGTGTTTATTAGTTGCAGTTTTGCACTCAGGTGCCTTAAAACAACTTACATGGTGAAAATAAAACAACAAAAACATTAAAAGCAGATAAAAATAATAAACAAAAACTAAAATACTCATCTGGCAGTATAGTTAAAAGGAGCAAGTCCTCCCCACATCAGTTAAAGGATGAGGTGAACAAAGAGACATCAATTACCCTCCCTGTTAAAAAGTCATAAGTCTGTGTAAATTATAATGCGTGTGTCTGGTGCCTAAAAGCAGGTTGCAAAGGTGCCAGGTGTGGTTCTCTGGGGACAGCCTTCCACAATTAGGGAGCCATCCCATAATTCTCAATGAAGGATTATAAACCCACCCACCTATAAGTATGATGAAAGCCTACAAAATAGGACAACAGAAATCATATATTGAACATAGCTCACATTTTAGGTTGTATCCAACTAAGCTCTACTCTACCTGGAAGGGAGAGCAGGATATAAACTAGATAATAATAGATAATAAATAAATACTCAGAGTACACCCATTGAAATTAACAGACCAAGTTAGTTATGCCCATGAATTTCAGCAGGTCTACTTTGAGCATGAATAACACTTTGCTAGCTTTCATAGTTATTCTCAACAAGTAAAATAAAGCAAATCTCTTACTTTTTAACTTCTTGGACGTAATCTGCATTTCGGTCAAACAGGTGGGTTACAGAATCTTTGATTGCCTCATGCTTGAAGGAAGAAGCTGTTCCAAACACGGTAACGTCGGGGACTGTTGAGCAGAGCTGAGCAACGGCTTGTCCCTGCAAATGCACCACTGCATTAGCTATTCTGACAAATGGAGTCTTTTATCTATCTTTTATTTATTTGGACCCCTTGGTTTAGACCCTCTCAGTTGCTAATGAAGTCATATGTCCCCTCCTGCAAGTTGCAATGAGACAAGCAATGGGGGAATTGGGTTTCTTTTCTAGACCAGGAAGACCTTGTTGCTCAAGAAAGGCTCAAGTGGACAGCCAGGAGGTTCCAGCAGCCAGCCTGAGTTCGTGGAGTTAGTCCAGCTTCTGAAGATACTTCATTCAAAAACTGCCAGCAGTTCAGTGTTTCACCACAACAGGCAGCTATAGATGGACTCAGCTATTCTGAATGCTGACGTGTAAAGAGCATCCAGAGAAGAATACATGGGTGTTTAAAATTCAGGATCCAGTTTCATCAATTTTCATTTTGGAATTCTCTAGCATTTAATGGAAGCTGATATTATTGGTGTTACTGATCGAGTCTCTTCTGTTTTAAATCTTCCTTTTTTGAATATATATATATATATATATATATATATATATATATATATATTTGTGTTGTTTCTCTAAAATGTTGTTAGCAACATTGAAAAATCTTTAACTTAGAGATAGGAAAGTAATACTTTCAATAAATAACAGATTCCCCAACTATGTGCCACAGACCACCAGCGGTTTCTGAGTTTCATTCAGGAGATATGCGGCATGTCTGTGAGGAACACTTAAAATCTATAAATTCAAGGTGTAATATAATAAAATGCAATATAACAAATAAAAGAAGCAATGAAATACATTTAAAGTCACACAGCATCTAGCACACTACATTACAGTTGCTAAAATAGGCAGATTTCTTTCTTTTAGTGATCCATCAAAACTCTCAGTGAATTTCACATGGTCCATGAGAAATTCAGTTTGGGAATCAATGTATTAAATCAAATGAATATAATGATGAGTGAGAAGCTACCACCTGTAGTTCAGGAACTCACCACCTGGGGCAGCTGTGCACAGACCCAGCTGTTCTTTCTATACTGCACTTCTCCCTGTCCAGGATCCCCAAACACTTTTACTTGTGTCCACCCCTTTGGCCTTCTCCAATATCTTAGAGACAAAACACTTGATCATGTTTCTATTGCTGGACTGTACCACTTCAAGTGAGGTGGGAGGGTTGTATGTTTGAATGAATATCTTGCCCATTACAGGTTTGCAGGCCAGGAGGAACCTAACTCAGATTCTGTTTTTAAAGGTGTAAAGTGAGTCTTCTTCCAGACAACAGCCAGATGGAACAGTCAAAATTATAATGATTTTAAAGTGATATTAGCATAGCACCCTGATTGAAGACCTAATTATATTTTTTTAAAAGGAAAACCTCCATCAAGTGTTTTGAAAATGCAGACTAAAATGTACACATATGGGCTTTAAGTATGATGCATTGGATTTCTAGGTTCAGCAAGTTTGCACTGACAATGGATATTCAATACGTGCAGGAAGGCAACAGCATTAGTTGATGGTTCTTACAAAAAGGGAAGCAAAGCTGCACTCTGACCCAGCTAAGTTTTGTAGTTCAAACATATGACATTCCCTTTGTAGTCAGCTCAAACTGTTTTGAGTCAAACTTGAAACTGGAGATCACGTTGCTGCTATAGGGTAGCAATCAATGCTTCTGCATGAATCTCTTTTTGATTTTAGTTCCTGAGGGAAATAATATTTGAATGGGGAAAAATGTCAATAGTCACTCTGTTAAACCCTGTTCTTGGACTGAAACTGATTTAGGGCACAAGACAGGAGTGCCTGGCATGCTCCGGTCCATGGGGTTACGAAGAGTCAAACACGACTAAACAACAACAACAGACATTACATTAATGGCATGAACACAATTAGTGTACATATCAGTTGTTGGGGGGGTTGAGCAACAAGACTGCAATGGGTGGGGAAGGGGTATTTAACCCCTTCCATTCTTACATGGTCCCCCTTCCATTGGTTTGCTATTTGCATCCATAGTGAAATTTACAATCCATCTCTCTTCTCAGGGAACTCTGGGAATTGTAGCCCTGTCCGCACAGGGCTACAATTCCCAGGGGCCTCCTAACAAGTCTCAGCACCCTTTACAAACTACAGTTTCCAGGATTCTTTGGGGGAGGGGAGCTGTGGCTGTGGTATCATACTGCGTTAAATGCATGGTACAGATGAAGCCACATTTGTATATGCACAGGCTCTGTTCAATAATAATAATAATAAATTTTATTTATATCCCGCCCTCCCCAGCCAAGCCGGGCTCAGGGCGGCTAACAACAGTCAAATAAACAATCAAATAATAACACATTCTAAAAATATTTCATTATAAAAATTAGTTAAAATCAAATTGATGGCAACCGATTAAACAAAATTCTGCGCAGGTTGCCAGAGGAGGGGGTCAGGCTGTGCCCTGGCCAAAGGCCTGGCGGAACAACTCTGTCTTGCAGGCCCTGCAGAAAGATGTCAGGTCCCGCAGGGCCCTAGTCTCTTGTGACAGAGCATTCCACCAGGTTGGAGCCGCAGCTGAGAAGGCCCTGGCTCTAGTTGAGGCCAGCCTAACCTCTCTGAGGCCTGGGACCTTGAGGGTGTTATTATTTGCAGACTGTAGGTTTCTCTGTGGGGCATACCAGGAGAGGCGGTCCCGTAGGTACGAGGGTCCTAGGCCGTATAGGGCTTTAAAGGTTAAAACCAGCACCTTAAACCTGATCCTGTACTCCACCGGGAGCCAGTGCAGCTGGTATAGTACCGGATGAATGTGATCTCGCAGCGAAGACCCCATAAGGAGTCTCGCCGCGGCATTCTGCACCCGCTGGAGTTTCTGGGTCAGTCTCAAGGGCAGCCCCACGTAGAGCGAGTTACAATAATTCAGTCTGGAGGTGACCGTCGCATGGATCACAGTGGCTAGGTCAGGGCGAGAGAGATAAGGGGCCAACTGCTTAGCTTGGCGGAGATGGAAAAATGCCGCCTTTGTTATAGCTGTAATCTGCGCCTCCATAGAGAGGGAGGTATCGAAGATTACACCCAAACTCTTAACGGACGGTGCTGGCACTAATTGCACCCCCGCAAGAGATGGGAGTTGCCCCCTCGATCCCATATCGTCCCGCCCCAGCCAGAGGACCTCTGTCTTCGAAGGATTTAACTTCAACCGGCTCCCACGTAACCATCCAGCCACAGCTTCCAGACATCTGGTCAGTGTGTCTGGGGCCGAGTTAGGATGGCCATCCATCAACAGATAGAGTTGGGTGTCATCAGCATACTGATGGCAACCCAGCCCAAAACTCCGGACAAGCTGGGCGAGGGGGCGCATAAAGATGTTAAAAAGCATCGGGGAGAGAATCGCACCCTGAGGCACTCCACACACCAAGGAGTGACGCGATGACAATTCCCCCCCAAGCGCCACCCTCTGTCCCCGACCAGAGAGAACTTTAGTTGACTGGGTGGAGGTTGGGAATTAGAATAGTTAGCCAGAACCCTTGTGTGATAATTGAGTAGGTGAGAGGCCTTAAGTCTGTCTTCCTCTCTTCCCTTTAGGCTTCAGCCACAGAGGCAAAGGAGCATTGCACCAATGTTTTCCCCGCTGTGTCAGTGATATGGGTAAGCTCAGGTGATGGCATAGGAGGTTAACCAAGTGTTTTGGAACAGCTCCTGCAATGCTTAAGAGCTCCCCTAAGTGGTGTGCCAGTCAAGGTCCCAAATGGAAGAGAAGAAAGCCTCTTGAAGGCCAAGTTGTATAATCACCATGGCATATTGTGATTTACATTGATCTCTTCCTCTGAGAGCCAGACATAGCAATAAATTAGAATGAAAGAGCACACAGACCTTTCAATGCCCTCCTTGGTACAGATGAATGAGTAGCCTGGTGTATGCTCAACCCCCAAAATCAATTGGGCCTTTCAAGCATTCCTTTTCAACACTTGGAATCAAAGCTGTGGGTGTGCTCAAATCCTGTTCCCAGAAGGGGACATTAGGAACAGGAAGGAGATACCCCAAGTCCAATTTTTAATGACTACACTACACTGGTTTTCTGGACATCAGAAAACTTCTGGGTTAAGAAATATACGTCCTGTCTTTTTATTGCACTACAAAGCAGGGAGGGTGCAACAATTGTGGGCTCTACTAATCCACTTTTGTTCAGGTCTTCACAAAACTCAGAAGAGGCCTTGGCTATAGCTTCCAACACATCAGATTTTTCAGAAAGCAAACGTGCCTTTAGATGCTTAAAATGCATTAAGCAGGGAAACTGAATTTTGCACTGATGTGAACAAAACAAGCACCAATGCTCTGATGCCACAGGGACCCCCTTGATTTTTCTGGACATTTCAGTATGCCCATGACATTTGGGAACAAAGTGGGTACATTCAAGGCCCTTGAATTTATTATCAGGAGAAGTCCAGCAACGTCTAATCAGAAGCCATTTCCAAGGCCTGTTGTCCTGCATTATTCATAATGAACTTTATGTGCAGCTAAAGTTGTTGCAGTGGATTAATATGTGGAGATTTAGTGTGGGAGCCTCTGGCTTAATGTTCTTGTGACTTTGGCAGTTCATTCTCTCTAATGCTTAGCTGGATGCCAACACCCCTAAATAATTCCTTTACTGTTCAGATTCGGGAGGATGGTGGAGTGAATTTAAAAGTAGGAAGGTTTTGTAAAACTAGGTTTTAACCCATCCTGGTGTACAATTAAGAACATATGAATCATATGAACATATGAAGAGCAGCTCTCCTGGATGAGAATGATGAACCACCTAGTGTATGTTGGCAATGTGTCCTACTGTACAGAAGGCAATCCTGTCTGAATGGTTTTCTGGTCCAAGTTCCATTTAAAGATAAATAACTCTCAAGACTGCAGAGTAGGGGCCTTGAAGTGGCCCACCACAGTTCCTGTTTACCCAGGCTTTTGGATCTCAATTTAGCAATAATGTGGAATAAGCCAGGCCTGGTCTGATGCTCAACATTTAGTGGAGTAGGATTTGTCCCTTTTTATTCTTGTTGACGGATGAGCACTTTTATTATTCCTGTGTTATATCATCTGTTGTTGATTTTAAATGTTTGATAAGTGGATACAAATATTAATATTCTGTAAGCTACTTTGACACATTTTAAAAACGCAAATAATAATAAAATATAGTAATTATTTCTACATTTGCATCTATTCACATAAATTAGCATATGAAAATGTTATGCAAATCCAAATCCTCTTCTGCCCTCCTTTTTTGTTATTCATTTCTTACCCTTTCGTGATATATTAAGTGGCTTCCCTAAATATCAGGTCGTGGCCATCACTACAGCTTGTGACACTGAACTCCTTAAGTTAATTACACACTGAAGGGATACTTGCATTTGAATTACTGTCAGTCAGGGTCAGACTAGATGTGATGTTTGTTATGCAGTTTGGCATCGAGTAGCTGTGGTTTTTTTAATAAAAAAAACTAAATAGCAAGTGGTGCGAGATGTGGTGGGGTAGGGAGAAAGATTTGGATCCTCTATGCACTGTGGGAAGAGAGAGGCTTTCACAAGGGTAGGAGGAATGTTTTTCAGCCCAAGGGCCACATCCCATTCTGGGCAACCCTTTGTTGCCCTATTTTGCACCTTTTCCAGTCTCATGATACCTTTCTTTTCCTTTATTTGCTTCTTTTCTTTTTAAAAAGCATAACTAGAAATGTGCAGTGTATTCCAAAGGCTCTTTCTCTTCCCCTCTTTTGGACATGTGCCTCATGATTTGCAATTTCATTGGGGCAAAGATCTCCCCTTCTGCTTCCTGTAAAGCACTGTCTATTTAAGTTAAAGAACACACTGACACGGACCACAATTGCTCTGTGGAGTCCCTAAGCCCAACATTATTTTTTAAAGCTCTGTGTTATTTTAAAATCCCACACTTGGGATTTTTTTTTAAAAAAACCACATTCAACAAGAATAAAACAGAGCTCCTCTGTACTGTACTGAGCTGTAATAAGATTATAAATTCCAGTCATTTACTGCAATGGGTCATTCATCTTAAACACAATTATTTGGGGCTAAAGAGATTTTGTGCTAAAATGATTTTTATCCTTGTTAGGGCCAGTTGTAGCCTGCATAGTCAGGATTTTGGCAGACAGTGATGATGGGCCCCCAGAGCTTGAAATCTTCTTTTCCAAATACCTTCCCAAATCTTTCAGGTTGGTTATTTCTTTTAGTGATGGGGTGGGGGCAGTGGTTGTCAGATACAGAAGAGGCAAACCTCCACCCACTGGCTGTTGAGTTGAGATTGAGTTGAGGGGATCCTGACTCAAGATCCTGACTCAGTTTGATCTCTCTCCTTCTGGGGAGTGAATCGTCAGAGTTTAAGGAAACACTCCAGGAAGGCAAAACAACAACAACAACAACAACAACAAAACCACTCAGAGGGGGCTGAGGTTTGACTGAAATTTGACACACAGGTTGAAAGTTATAATTCCTTTTCGGACAAAAGTTAAGCCAACTTACCACACCGCCGCCTGCAGAGTGAACCAGCACCGACATGCCTTCTCGCAAGTTGGCGACTTCAAAGAGCATCATGTATGCAGTTACAAAGTTCATAGGAAAAGCAGCAGCTTCAGAAAAGCTCATATCATCAGGGATTTTGTACACAAATTCAAGAGGTGTGCACACAACTTCTGCCCAGGCATTGTAGTTGACAAAAGCCATGACTCTGTCTCCAATCTGTAGACATTTTGGGGGGAAACACACATTCGGGTTACAGCTTTCAGGATGTCCCTGGCAACATGGCTACAGAGGAATGGAAAGTTCAACAGGGAACTTCTTATGTCATTGCAGGCAGGCACAATTGTTCCCAGTGGGGAACAGTTCACACATTTACCTACCAGCCATTGAGTGTATATCTAGCATATAAGGATCAAATGACACACATGTTGCCAAAACAGTGGTCTGGGATAAGAAATATGATTCAAGGCTTTTAATTCTTGCCTCAAATATCAATTTGTGCCCATAAAGACTTTCCCTCTGTGGATTTCCCATAGTGCCTACCCATTTCCCACTAAAAATAGAAAGAAGGCTTGAAATAAACATCTACCATAGTTAACAGACTATGTTGAAGTGTGTGCTTGCTATGCCCATAAAATTTTAATTGGTTTGAAGATGTGCCCAGGGCCTAAAATGTTGGTGACTCCTTGGACAGTGTTAAACAACAGCCTCCAACACTGCTATTTCAATCAATATAGAACCCGCTGCAACTAATTTAAAGTAAAAATATACATGTTGGAAGATTTAACTGCATGCCTGTCTCATATCATTATGTTTCTCTATAGCTCTTATTCAGTCAGGTCAGGGAGGTTTCTTATAACTTGCCTTTTAAAAAAAAGGACAGGCAAATTGGAACTGCACAGCTCCTTTGTAGATAATGAATTATCTCAAAATCCCGCCAATCCCTAAAGCTTAGAAAAGTTGCAATAGAGGAGAGCAGCAAATTATCCTACTGACCTCAATGAACAGGTTTTTTCATCTTCTCTGATCACTCCTAGTGTTATATCAGTGCATGTTTTCAAGTTCTTAGTGACATTTTTGGACTTTGCTGGAATTATCCTGAAATTATCACAAGTGTATGTGTGTGTGTTTTTAAGTATAGATTGTATTTTTACTGCAAACTTTATATCATTGCCTTCTCATACCTACAACCAACTTTATCATTTCCTTTTGACAGATTCTAAAATAGGAAAGCAATTCATATTACTTTTCTGGCTGAAATTCAATTACAAACAAAGAGATACTACACCAGAAGAAAAGGTTGGTGGTGGAGAGGGACTTATTTCAAATATGATGCAGTAGAAATCCTTTTTTAAAAAATGGAAATTGTTATTCTATATATCATGCTCAGCATGTTATGTTGAAGTCCATAAGAATAAAGATAATTTATTCGGTAATGTTCTCTGCAGGTTTTGCTATAGATAATCTTCACATTGATGCTCAAATATTTTTCAAGAGGAACATGCTGTTTTAGAGGACCCTAGAAGCTACTGAAATCCCGCCTCAAGAGTTCAGCTTGAACGTGAGGACAAAAAAATGTGTGTGTGTGTGGGGGGGTCAAATGCAAACCTACAGGCCTTGCCCACGATGTCCCTGTCTGTCTGATTCCCTTCCCTCTTCACTCCTGAACTTCATGTGCTAAGCACAAAAATCTGGTGGCTTGTTAACTCCATTGACACACACACTCAGAAACCTCTCCATGATCAGGAACCCTACAAGTGATAGGGAACCCAACTAAAAACTTTGCCTGTGATTGGTTACTGGGTCAAGTATTTTGCCTGTGATCAGGAACCCGATCATGAAAGGAGTCCCCTTCAGAACTTCAGTGCATGCAGTGCCAGATTTAGGTGGTGCAGGCAGTTCCCCACACAGGGCACTGAGCTGAGGGGACACAAATTAGTGCACTTGAGAGCATGTGCAGAATGGGAGGCAATGGTGCCTCCATTTTTGCTGTATCAGCTGCAGAAGCAATGACACTCATACCTGAACATCAGAAATAGAATAAGTGAGGCCTATAACAAAAGGCTGCAGTGTGGACTGTTCTTGTTCAGTCCCCTCCCTTCAGGAAACTTTATTCCATCTCCCCACCCCCAGTTTGTCTACCACTGCCACAAATAGTCAATCAGCATTCTGTAGCCACTGAGCACACTTAGTCCTCATCTGGATATTTTTTATCTACCTCAGTGATTTTGCACACCTCCAAGTGTAATCATACCTCCCTCTTCTCTGTAGGTAGTGCCATTTTGGCTACATCACCTGAACATCAAAAATAATGATGATATCATCATATGGGTCATTTTGATTTTCAACATCTTTATCAACAATCCCTATCGTTGAATGTGAATTTTTCACTTCTGTGGCATACCAAGTTGAAGTTTTCCTTGAGCTACACACCACAACTGATATGTGATCATATCCAATAAATACATTGCCAACATCCCAATCAGATATACATATGGGATTACCTCATAGCCTTTCACATTGTCACCCAGAGCTTCTACGATCCCAGAGCATTCAAATCCAGGCACAAGTGGAGTTTTGGGTGGATTGTCAATGTTCCCCTGCCGAACCATCAGGTCAATAAAATTTAACCCACTGTGGATAAAAGAAACAAGTAATGAGGATGTGTATCACAGTACAGTAAACAAAGGAGACAAAATGTAGGTTAGACTTACGCAATCTGGTGTCCTCTAGATGTCATGGACTAGTCCCATACATTGTGCCATCAAAACAAAACAATGACCATAACAGCCACAGGAGGCTTTGGCAGCACACTAATAACAAAACAACATTGTCTCAGTCATTTAAAAGTCCTGGGAGAAAAGGTGAGTCATTACCTGGTGCCCAAAAGATGTCATTGAAGGTGCCAGGCAGTCCTCACTAGAGAGAGGATTCCACAGATGGGGAGCCACAACTAAATATGCCCCCTCTTCTGTCATCACCCTCCAAGCCTCCCTCAGAGGGCCACCTGGAGAAGGGCCTCTTAGAAAGTGCTAAGGATCTGGATAGGTTTATATGCATAACATATAAAATGGAGTTTAGAGAAGTCTTTTCCAGGTTTCAACATCAATAGCATAGCCATCTCCTTCTGAATCTCAGGAATTGCATTACCCACCAACTGGTCACTGACAAACTGATGACACAGGTACAGGTGACACAATGCCAGAATTCTCTTTATATATTTAATATTGTCTTCTGTAAATAGATTATGTAGGATATACAGAGCATATTTGAAAAGCATAACTGACCTAATCCAGATGGGTATTCACTTTCTGCGTAAAGTCTGTGCAGCAATTTGACATGTCTTCTTATGAATTATTTGTACTTCACTGTTTGCATTTGTGAAGTCTTTCAAAGCTATATCAAGAGACCATGCACAACCCACATTTGAAAAGCACATTTTAGAAGGGGAAAGGCCATATTATGTAATTCCAGCAACCACACTGACCTACAAAAAGCCATCTCTTATCCAAACATTGAGGTAGACACAGGATGGAAATGAAAACTGAACTGAGCATCCACAGGAAAAGACATGCCCATCAGGATTAAATGAAAAGCTCAAATCTTGATGCATGCTGGATTTCTCTTGAAAATCAGCTAGGGGTGGATATGACTTGGGAGAAATGGTCTCACAGGCCTAATTAGGACCCCTGGTGGGCCTTTATGCAACGTTCCCCAGGAATGTTGCATAACATTCTACCTGAGTTCTGAAGAACTCAAAAGTTTGCAATATTGCAATACAATATTGCAATATTGCAATACTTTGCAATATTTGAAATGGCCCTAATAAAGGTTTTGTTTTTCTGTGGATCCCACCATGGACCAACAAAGATACCTATGATAGCTTCATACTCATTGAGCTTCCCTTTCCTAGGGTGGCCGGGTGAAAAAGAGAAGTTTTTGCAGCTTTGATAAATCGTTTTAAGCTACACCTTTTGAAACTCCCTCTTGCACACAACTATTAAAGGTGTACAAGCCCAGTGCTCCTTCTCTCCTGTCCATTCTAGACATTTTCAGCTGGTGCTGAAGACTGAACCAAAACTGTCCATGTGTTGGAAGAGTTTTTCCTCAACTTGAAAATGTCCTCACTGCATCTCTGGCAGACATGACTAATAGTGCAATCCTATACACATCTATTCAGAAGCAAGCCACACTGACTTCAATGAGACTTACTGCTAAGGAAGTGTGGCTAGGATGCAGCCTAAACAAAGCAAAATGGGATTAACTATATAAACTTTTTTCCTTGACTGGTTCTGCTGTAGGCAGACTCTGCTACAAGAAAATTTACACAGCAGAGTGTTCATACTGACATGAAAAATGTTTCACTGTATTCCCAACACTGTAAGAAAAACCCTTGAGACAGGCCATTTCCTTCTCTTTGTGTCCCCTCTGAATATCAGAAAATAATTAATGCTGTTTAAAGATAGAAACATGTTTACACGTTGCCTCTCTGTAGAGATGCCAGAGAAACTAACCATTACATTGCCTTTGAAGTCTCGTAACAGACTTGGATGTAATCTCAGAGAACAGCTTCAAACAAAGAATGTGATAACAACACGTTAGTGGAACTAGATTGTTTTGCTTACTACTAGAAATTGGGGCCCCTCCCAATCCAAGGCGGATTCAGGTGTATAAGGGAGACACAGAACTCTCACTGCCTTACGGCACTCCCTCTAGTAGCAAACTCAGGTGGTGAGTGCCAAAACTAGGCGCATGTGTATCAGCTGCTTAGGATAACCCTAAATTTTGCAGACCTACAAAATCCCTAAGGGGCAAACCAGTCTAATGAGGCCTGAGCCACAGAATGCTGAGTTGTTTGGAAAAGGAAAAATAGAAGAGGGTAGGGATGTGTTACTTTGATGGATTAGCCAGCTGGAATCAGGAATGGGGGCATATCTGTTAGGAATGTTGAGGAGACATTGCAACATTTTGTTGCAGTTGACACTGGTCCTGTCTGTTTCATGCCATGGCAAGCTGTCATCAGACAACCTTCATGATCCAGGTTTTGGCTGCAGTTCTATACTCACAACCATTCTACATTCACTGAATGAGGTGGAGGCAGGGGGAATGGACTTGCATCCACTGCCCATATCTTTAACGTTGGCTGTACCCATGAACAGGGACTACATGCATACAAGCGGGCATAATCACAGTTCACACATTCATTGAACATGGAATTGCTGTGTGAACAGGGCTTGTGAAGGATCAAAAAGCCCTGTTTTCAGACTTTGATACTTCTCCCTGTATTGCTTGCGCACCACATTTCAAATTTCTGTGTGGAGGTAAACACCAATTTTGATATCCCTTGTGAGCACCTGTGCAAGTCTGCTGGTTTCTTGTACACCTCTAAGCCAGGGGTAGAGAAACTGAAGCCCACCAGGTGATCCTGGACTACAACTGCCATAAATCCCTGCACATTGGCAGAGTGGAAATTGCACCCTGATGGAAATGATAGTACAAAACATCTGGAGGTCATAAGGTTGGGAGAGCTGCATTACACCATGCTAACTCCTATAATATCACATCCTTCATGTGGGGATAAAGTGTTCTTGCGCCAATTGTTCATATGCAAAGCAGTGTTCTGGGAACACTGAGCCGGGGATGTCTGAGTGGAAGCTAACACAGACATTAAAGACATAAAGGGCCTGACCCAGAAAAAAACTGAATGAAAAGCTGCATGAATACAAGACAACATTCATGAGGAGATCTAGGTCATTGGAAACATCAATGGAAATGAGTGCCTAATTTAATTATTGCTCCTGATTGCAAGTTGAGCACTGATTGGCTCTCTGACCCAGCCTCCAATTCTGCATCTATCAGATATACCCTGCCTTTTTATATGTTCAGGGCAACATACAAGCTACAATAAAAGTCACAATGAAGCCCTAAAACCAAATGATATCCCTCTGCCTACTGTGACTCACATTGTTGGCACCAAATCTTATTAAGGCTAGAAACTCCATATTTGTATAAGTGGAAGATTAATCAACTAAGTGCTTTGTGATTTATGAGTAATGGCAACTGGTAAGGCTGTAAGTTTTGGTTCTGGTATACTGATGTAGGCTGCTCCCAGACTTTGAAAATCCCTCCCTAGAGACATTAGACAGGCTCCCTTCTTGCTGTCCTTCCACCAGCAGGTGAAAAACACCTTCTTACACCAGCTGCTGTTAATGAAAGGCCTGGGCTATGCTGTTTTTATTGTAATTATCCGTATGGTTTTTTTTTTTAAAAAAATCTCTTATATTAATATATAGTTTTAATTCTGTAAATGTTTGTTTTTAAAGACCCCCCCCCCATGTTTTTAGCTATTCCTATTTTATCTGTAAGCTGCTTTGAGTCCCTGTTAGGGAAAAAGGAGAGGTATAAATAAATATATACAACTACTGCTACTGCAACTACTACTGATACTGACTTTGCTGTGTATAACTGTCCAGAAACCACTTTGCTTTTCTGTTATTTCTTATAACATCTTGGGCACATCCAATAAGCCAAAAGGTAGGAGTTGCAGTTATAAGCATACTTATTTGGAGTTAGCCCCACTGAGGAAGAACTTACTTCCAAGTAAAGATGCATAGGTTCCAATTGAATGGACTTGTCAGCATCCTTGTTACTTGTTTAGAAAAGGGAAGGGAGAGAGGAAAGTGATGCATGTAATATGCCTGAATCCCAGAGGTTGAAAAGAGCTAAAAATAACCTCATCCAGTTTCCTGCTGCAAGAAATGACTACGAACTCATCTCTTCAAATATCACACCAAATCACGCCACAAGCTAAGAACAGGCACATCACAGAAAAATACTATACAACTGATATAGTAATTTGTATACAGTACAGTGGAACTTTGGTTCTCAAACGCCTTGGTACTCGAACATTCCGGCTCCCGAACACTGAAAACCCGGAAGTAAGTGTTCTGGTTTTCGAACGTTTCGGAAGTCAAACGGACTTCTGGAATGGATTACGTTTGAGAACCAAGGTACCACTGTATAGCTGTATATTCAAGAAAGAACTGTAAATTTTCAGATATGGGGTAAGGGAGGAATATCATTTTTTTTTAAAAAAAACAAAACAACAGCATTCTGCTATGTAAAACAACCTGCACGTAGAAAAAGAGCAGAGTTGGTAGATGGGCGACTCTGACCTTTCAGCCTGTAATGCCAGATGCATTTTAGAAGGCAGCCTTTTTACAAGGGTTGATTTAAAACAACAACCTCCTCTGCAGGGGTACAGTCCACTCTACCACTTCAGGACATTCTCGCCATGTCCTCATTCTCTCCATGTGTAGATCAAGCCTTAGTCATAAGTAAATTGGATCTGGGAGTTAGCACCGTTGAACCACTGAGAATACATCCATAACTACAGTAGACTTACACTGCTTTTTTAAAAATCATCATTCTTCCTCAACATGAAACTCGGAAAATTCAGGATTGTCATTTATGTATCACTTGAAAATAAAGGAAGAATTTATATTCATAGATGTGCATTATGGAATAATTACTATAACAAAAATACAATAAATTTCACTGTAATGGCCAGGAGCACAGGAAGCTGTTTCATACTGAGCCAGGCTTTTGCTTCACCTGGCTCACTGTTGTCTACACTCACTGGCAGTGGGTGTCCAGGATTTGAGACAGGGCTATGTCCCAGCCCTAACTGGAGATGTCAGGGATTAAACCAGAGACTTTCTGCCTGCAAGACAGATGCTACACTACTGAGCTACTACCCTTTCCAAGTGATCTAAGTGACTGCAAAGTTTTCTGTCCACATTCTGTTGAGGGCTGCCTTGGAGATGAAAGTTTTCCCTTGCTAGGGTTCTTTTCTTTTAACCATACCTGGACTGGATAGCCCTTCAAACAGTGGACTTCCTCAAAAAGAGAGCTGTCCTCTGTCAGTCCTTCAGAGAAGACTATCCTCTGTAGGTCATGAGGCCACCTTAGCACCAAGGCAGCCAGCGACAATTTGTGATACACAATTAAACTGCTGTCCTAAGACAATCTAGCTTGATCAGATAAGTTTGAATGTTGCAAACCAAACAGAACTGAGTGGGTTTTTGAGAGAGAAAGCAACACTCACTGGATCCCTCTCTACACCTGACCCTTGGCAAAACAAACCAACTCACCCTCCAGATTACATCACCTGATTCTAAAATAAGCATCTTAGCGTTCACCTTGACATTTTCTTCCCAGAAAATGCCAGGGCATTTGCGTAGTGAGAGCAGAGCACAGCTGTTTGCATGACAAAACTCTCCTTCCCTGGCATGTATGCCCAGAAGTCCTAACTTCTATGGATTTTGCTTGCAAAGAATTGAGGAATAGCATCCTGTATTGATTTTCTTTTTAAAATGTGGTTATATTGAAAAAGAGGCTGATGCTTCCAACATGGGTAGAGTGACTGTTCCTCATAGAGACGCACTAGGAAACAAGCCAGGGACAGGGAAACCTCCTCCCCCTGGCCGCCAAAATATTTACATGGACTAAAGGATGAAAGTCCATGCTACTCACACACTGACAGTGAATATTTCCTTCAAAGGTCAAGATGGAGGTGTGAGCTCTCTCACCAACTTGAATTTCACTATGGCCTAGAGCAGGGGTGAGGAACCTCAGCCAATGCGGGTCTGCAAGGCTATTCCCCCCCCAACCACACCCACCCACCTGCAAATCATAGGAACCAACTCTTAGGGATAAAATATTTGAGGGTGCTGGGGGCCCTAAAGTTGATGGACATTGCCATTCAAATGGTCTTGTGACTGATTACATGGGGCAGGGCTTACCTGCCCCCTCCCAATATTGTATTTCAGTTGGCTGCAAATGTTACTAGTGATACCAGCTGATGGGCAAGTCTTCCTTGAAAAGCCTACCCTGATTGGATCCCTTCAAGCTACAAAAAGGATGTGCATGGAGTCAGCTTTCCAAATAACCAGGTTTGCTTGTTTTCGCTGTGTGTGCAGTGAAAGCCAGCTGACCCCCTCCCCCCCCTTTATTGTTGCGTGACAGAGCAGCCCCTGCCAGAGCCAATGTCTAAAATGAAAATTGTGATATCTGGGTTTGAGAACTGAATATAATATCGGTTTTAAGAAAGTGGAATAGTTTGGTGTTACCTCTGAGTGCATATTTTGAGTAATTTTCTACATATAGCCACCAGATGAAGAA